>NC_069718.1:422016-712016 GCF_027358585.1 Pangasianodon hypophthalmus
AGTGTCCAGGCTGCTGTGCTGTGGGAAATGTTTTACATGTTAACAAATCAGCTGCTTGTCCGTGTGAATGCGCTGGTGTTTTGTGAGACGCTGTGGAGTAAAACTCTTCCTACGCTGTTCACACTGATAAGCCTTCTCATCTGTGAGAACGTGCTGGTGTTGGAGAATCACATGCTGTGATTTAAACAATAATGCAGCTTCTTTCCTATGAGAAGAAAAAAGTAAAATTAACATAAACTAAAATGATGAAACAATATTGAAAAGGACTGTCTCGGACTACACTACCCATCAGCCCCAGCGCATCACATGACCCTGGCTCCTGCTGTCCTGATCACTCACAGCTGTTTTGCATGTTTTGCATTGGCCGAATTAGTAACACTATTTAAACTCCTTTGTTTCTTGCATTAACTTTTCTTGTTTATTGCCACAGTTGTGATTAGTCTCAAGTGTTTTGTGCCCTCTTTCTCTCATTCTTGTTTTTTTTTTTTTGTTCTATTAATGATCCTTGTTTCCACTTTGTTTGTTTTATTTGTATTTTTGATAATGAAGAACCTGCACTTGTACCCACCTCCTGTATATCGCAGATGATAGACAAATATTTCTTAGCCTTCTTTACATTTCTACAAAAAAAATTCGGCAAGACATTTTGGGCCAGGTTAATCTTTAATGTTAGCTAGAGCAGGCCCGGAGTAAGGCCACACAGGGTCCTGGGTCTGTGTTAACAGCCATCTGGATACCCTAAGTTATTCAAAACGTTAAATTTCAGACACACACACAGGTAGATGTATTATATAAAATATAATATAAAATACAGGCTACAGAACACGTTTGCATTTAGTGATGCTGCAGCGACTGCGAGCTGTATTTGCTGCCGTTGTTCACTATTTCACCAGAAGTTTTGAAACGCTACTATTGCGCTTCTGCGATTGTAACACGAAACTGTGAAAACAGGTTTATTAAACACGAAATATAAATTCATAGAAACACTGTTTACAATTTTTACATTTCCAGCATCACAAGCATTGGTTATAAAAGTGCATTTAAAGCAGCACCACATCAGCGTTTTAATGAGCCCTCGAGGGGGGTGAAAACTAAAGCTATTCATTTTGAACGTATTATTTTACCATTTAAAAGCTCGGACTCTGACTCAGACTCTGAAGCTACAGTGGGCCTAGAATATGAAGTCTGTAGGAAAAAGGTAGAACAGAAACTCTTCAGCTGTATGTAGAACATCGTTTTGCTCAGTACTGAACTGTGATGTTCATAAAATGTCCACATTTTTCATCAATTTATCAATAACGTATCGGTAAACAAGGAGAGCCAATCAGGTTATTTAAGCAACTGATGCTTTTTTTTATATAAATGCAGTGTTCATTTGTCTAGTTCATTAATTAGCAGTACGCTAACACAGAAAAGTCTTCTAGTGTACACTGTATGTGACTCTGATCTGAAGTTCATCAGTTTTCATTTATTATGTTTTAGATGAATGTTATAAGAATACAAAGCTACATGACCGATGAACGCCGTGTCAGTTGTTCTGCTTGGTACTCAGTCATAACCAGCGTGGTTCCTCTTTTACTGAACACCAGGTCTGACGGCTCTCACATTACTGCTGTGACTTCCTGCAGTGTTTGTGCAGCCAGTGCATCCTCTTCACTTTTCTCATACAGCAGCATCAGCATCCTCTTAATGACTTCAGTGAAATGCAAGTTTTAAAAGCAGAACATTAAATTCTGTATTTGCATTTATTCAAAGCAGAATGATTTGTACATGTTTATCAGCATTTAGTGAGCACCTGAGCTTTGGGTTTTAAAAACCATCTCCTTGTTAATGACTTGATGAGTATCTCTTCCCAATAATATAAAATAATATTTGTTTGTTACTGTATCTCAGCTTTCTTAATTTGCTGCGTAGTAGATTAATACTTTGTGGAAGGAAGTTGATTCTGGACTGGATAGATTAAAATAATCAGGAATGTGGGTGAGAGTGAGAGACCACATGGAATAAATCTGTTTACTTAAATTGTATTTAATCAAATCAACTCTCCCAATTAATACTCTGGTCATTATACATTTCAGCAAGGTGCATGAGGAATAAGCAGGGTGTGAGAGTTAGAGTGAGAGAGGAAGATCATGAAGGAGAGAATGTTCCATCTAGTCTCGAGGGAGAAGTTTAGATCTGATCTCTCTCTAAAGTAATTAAATCTGTATGCTGGCACATACGGGTCCATTCGTTTCACTGGTTCTGTACATTTTCACATTTTATCTCTTACTTATTTTCTTACATTTTTCCTTATGTTCTTCTTCTTTCAGTTAATAAACCTTTGTAAATACTCTTTAAAGTACTCAGCAGTTCTTATTGAAAAGAGTTGTGTTACATGAATGTTTGGAGATTAATGAATTATGTTGATTAGAGGAATGGGATGTTAGAGAACAGACCTCTGACAAGTAAATAGGAAAGACGTAATAAATGTATACAAGTTCTCTGACATGGTAATGACACTTTCCACTAAAACATAGTATAAAGCTGTTTAAATTAAATGTATGTGAGATATTACACTTCCAGCACTAAATAAAATGTTACTGTTTAGAACATTTAAGCTAATCTGGTAAATTGGAGTCAGATCTGTAATTGAATATTGGAGTCAGATATTTAAGTCAAAGTTAAAACACGCATTTAAGTTTCGACTGCGATAAGTTTCTGTCCTTGGCAATAGGAGAGCGAGGGATTAAGATATCACTTTATTCCTACAGCTGCTTTGTTGGAAACAGTTAAATATTTACTATGAAACAGCAGATATTTTTTGTGCATTCTTGTGAACCATTAAAGTAATGACGGTCATAATGCAAGTGTTTAAAATTTCTTTTGTTTTTTACACTTTTAACACTGCACGCAATAATTTTTTTTTAGGTTATTAAAATATATTATATTTGCAGCACCTGGAAAATCCTGCAAAGCTTTCATCCGTCATGTCGTCTTCCTTTACCGTGACCTTCTTTCTGTTTTTAAAAAGCAGATAGTAATCCATGATTATTAGTAGATGGGGAACTAGCACAGATCTTAAATCTACTCTCTTCTTGCTACTAGATATGTCATAAATGCTGATACACATCAAGATCGCTCATTAATTTTAGCCCCAAAATGAATCTGAAATGAGAAAAAGTAAATAGAGGAGAAACACAAGATCTTTATGCAATATTTAATTTTTTTTTTAAAGACAAAACCTGTTCTCGTTTGCATCTTTATTTGTTTATTTGTTTGTTTATTTATTTATTTATTTACACAAAACAAATACGTTTCACCACACACAGTCCAGAAATCAAATCTAAATTTGGAAAAAATGCCCACTGCAGTACATATCTGAAATGGAAAAAGGTAGCTAGTATCATATATACTTCACTTTCACCACGTGTATGTGTACGTGCGCAGGCATTATTCACACACTCACTTGGGTATCTTATGTACATCTAGAGAATTAAAAGTGGCATCCACTAGATGGCAAAACATCCCTGTAAACTGTAACATTTAGTGAGCTCATGCACAGTGATGTTAAACACACTGACAAGCACTGATTCTCTTTCAAACTTTCCGCACTTGTCACTGGACTGCGTTTCTAATCGAAAACACTCAGCGTACATTCACAAGTATTTACTAACGTAGAAAATTCCATCTTAAGCTGTCGTGTTATTCCTCTCTCCTCCTCCTGCTTTCCACAGCTCCATCCATCCTCTGCTCACTCAGCTGGGTCAAAGTTCTCTCACTCTCTTTTCTCAGGTTCCTCTCTGACTTTCTCTGTTATACTCAATTCAATTCAATTCAATTTTATTTGTATAGCGCTTTTAACAATGGACATTGTCACAAAGCAGCTTTACAGAAATAAATGGATTCACAAAAATATATTGTAAATATTTAAATTTATCACTGTGAATTTATCCCTAATGAGCAAGCCAGTGGCGACGTTATACCACTTCTTTGTTTTACCATTTGTAATGCATTTTAAAGAATATATCCATTAGTAGTGTGTACTAATTAATCATGATTGTAAGCATTTGACATTTCATTAGTAAAAAGATTATTCACCTAAAACTCCTCTTTAAACCAGTCACTAAAGTGTAAGTTGGACAAGTTCATCCTATGTTTATTACAGGATGCAGAAACATTTTGCTTAAGAAATAATAATGTTATATTGTATTTAAAAAAAATAACAATAAAAAAAAAAATAATAAAAAAACAGGAGCAGGATGTAAAGCAGTCTCCAACACCAATAATAATGCAGCAGTACAAGGTTTATTTAGCATGTATCTATCAATACAGTGAAGGGCACTGCACTGTGGCAGTCCTTTAACATTTGCACTTTGGAGGAATGCTAAAACAGTCTGTCTGTGAACTCTGATGAATAACTGTGCGTAACTTTGATCTGAACAGACCCCCGGTCCTCCTCTTCATCACAGAGCCTCGCTGCGTACCGGTCTGAAGGTCCGTAACTCCTGCCCAACATAATATCTGAGATGTAAAGGGAGAAATGCTGTCGCATCACGTCTTTCAGGAATCTGCATTACTATAATAATTGTTTGTATACAGCTATTATCAGCATGAACAATTAGATTAGTAGCTTAAGATTAGTAGCTTATTTCCAAATCATTATTGTAGCTCTAAGAATGCTACTACACAAGGCCAATTGCACAGCTTGTGGGCTAACATTAGGCGCTTTCAGGTGTACAGCCTTTCCTGGGAAATTCCAGGCATTTTACCTTTAGAGATCATGTGTGACCAGGACCTTTTGGAAATACTGGTAAATCAGTTTAGGCAATTTCCCAGGATGGGAAGTTGTAACATTACAGGTAAATAGCCGTTTTGATGCTTAGTGTTCCTAAGTTACAAACAAGACTAGACAATCGGGTTTTCTGCTTTTCAGATTTTCAAATCAGGCAAACAAATGTAATTAGGCTAATTCACTACATAGCGTGAACAGACTTACCAGGGTCAGGGACTATTGTGAATATTTTCACAAATCAGGCTGTATGTAAAACAAGTGATTTTGTATTAACCCAGACTGCATGTTTATTGGAAATAGCTGTTAAACATGAAGAACGCCTAATTTCCACATTCACATTTGCTAGATTTCACAAAGCTAAGATTTCACAAAGCTAGCAAATCTTGACGGACAAAAGGTTTGCAGTGAAAAATTTCACAAATCTAGCAGGTCATGATGACAATGGTTTCAGTCTTCTAAGTGTTCAACTGTTCAGCTGTATGCATTATAAAATAAAGAGTAGCTATGAAAAACACACTGATTTCAAACCAGAGGACCATGTCACCTGACCTCACAAATCGTATAGAATACAATGTGCTGTTATTTACATGTCTATGACAGTGCACTGAGGATTTATAGCCAAAAGAAATCTGAATTTCATACTGCAAACTATCTTTACTGAGGTGCCACCAGCACCGAAAATCTCGCTTCACAGAGATGCATTGTGGCAAACGGCCTCAGAAACATTATTGCCTTGTTAGTGAGCTCAGGGTTTTCAGAGGACACATACAACCAGAACTGCTGTAATGTAATCAGGTCCACTTGATGAGGATGATGCACTCCGCTCCTCTTTCACCGAGCATCCACTATAGAGAACTTTGATCTTGTTAATGAAATCTAAGGTTCTCCACAGATAGTGATGTTCAACCCTATCAAATGCCTTTTCCTGGTCCAATGAAACCAAACCGATATCACAGTTTAACAATTTAGAGACATCAAAAATAATGTTGATGTTATTGGGAAATATTGTCAACAATTGACCTGTTAGGAACACAGTAAGTCTGGTCCAGATGAATAGCCTGGTCCATTATTTTAGCCAATCTATTCGCTAAAGCCTTTGACAGGAGTTTGCAGTCACTACAAAGAAGCGAAACAGGACGCCAATTCTTGATATCGGTTAGATCCCCTTTTTTGGGTAAAAGAGTGAGGACTGCTCTGCGACAGTCGTCCTCCGACCAAGCTGTCATTGAATACCTGCAAGAGATCCTCTCTCAATTCTTCCCAGAAAAACTTAAGGAAGTTGACAAGAAGGCCATCGATCCTTGGCACTTTCCCTGATTCCATGCCTTGACGAGCCCTATGCAGTTCCCCCAGGCTCGGCACACCTGAGAATTCTATATTGTCTCTCTCTCTGTCGAGCTACACATGCTACTTCTGAGATGCCAGTGATCCTGACCTCTTCTGCTCCTCCACACTGCCTGACCTATCCTGATGCCCCTTCTGCTCCTCCTCGCTGCTTGACCCATCCTGATGCCCTACTTCTGGTTGGAGTTCTCATCGGTTGAGTTGCTCGCTGCTGCTGGGGCCCCATATGGACTGCCTGAAGAACTGTTTGGATTGCTGGGGATGGTGCCACCTGGGGGCTGTGGAGATGGTGCTGCTTGGGGATCACATATTGGGAGCTGTACTGTACTGTACTGTACTGTAATGGCTTGGGACTGCGATTGCTGTAGTGGCTTTGGGGCTGCAGTTGCCACGAGCACCTTCGTACTCAGGACTCCATCAGTGGACAGTGGATAGATTTTAACCAACCGGACTTCTTGCAAAAACTGTGATGAATTTATTGGTTGCACAATTGCACTATTTGTCCATATAGTACACAATAATAGAAGGGGTTTATTTATAATTGCACTATCCGTGTCACCCAGATGAGGATGAGTTCCCTTTTGAGTCTGGTTCCTCTCAAGGTTTCTTCCTCATGTCATCTCGGGGAGTTTTTCCTTGCCATCGTCGCCACTGGCTTCCTCATTAGGGATAAATTCACAGTGATAAATTCAAATATTTACAATATATTTTTGTGAATCCATTTATTTCTGTAAAGCTGCTTTGTGACAATATCCATTGGTAAAAGTGCTATACAAATAAAATTGAATTGAATTGAATATTGGCTTCTTCAGACACCTGGGGTAGGCCATTAAAGAAAACGCTTTCCCCACGGCATTCTGACCTGGATTCGCTTCTGTATAGATGTTCATAGAAACCAACTGCCCTTTTTCGTATATCTATAGGGTTTAACAAGAATGCCCCAACCGCTGAACGCAAAGTGTGAATGAAACGCTTTTGTCCATTTTTCTTGAAAAAAAAATATATTGATGGGGCATCCATCTGATCTGAACTTTGAAACCTTGACTGGACCAGAGCCCCCTGCGTTTTTACCCCCCATAGGTCGGCCAATTGAGTCTTTTTCCTTGAGAGAACCTCCAAATAACTCTGTTCGCTTGTAGACTCTATTAACTCTTGAGCTTAGCTATATCTGACTCCAATACCTTCACACATTGGGTAAGTTCTCTGTTGCTGTTGCAAGCATACTATTCTACATTTATGTCAGTCTGTCCCTATTTATTGCACCATCAAAGCAAGACAAGTTAGCTAAAATAATTTTACTTGATGAATGAAAGTCAATGGGAATACCCATTAGCAACTCATTTTACTTCCGTAACATAAAATATTTTTGAAAGAAACATATTTCCTTAGTAAAAAAAAGTAAGGCAGGACTTGATTTTATCCATCAAGAATTGCTTGGATAATGAAAAGTGATATATGGGAATAAATGCAGGTCATTCAAAAAGGAAAGCCATTTCAGAGGCAGAGCAAGTTAATACATTTTGATAAAAGATAATGTACTCTGAGCTAAGGTCTACCCACGTTTTGTCAGTGTGTCTATAATAACCGCAGTGCGGAATAGAATAGCAAAAAAAAAGTGAGATACTTTAGTAAAAAAATAAGTAAGTACACAAAACATAAGTGGAGAAGTTGAAAAGTAGAAAGTGACATTGCACACGATATTGCACGTTATATTGCTCATGGTATTGCACACTCAAATGATAGAACAGCAGAAAAATGATAATGCCCACGGTATTGCACATTATTATTTGCAGATGTACTGCAGTGATATTGAGAAGTAATAAATAGTAACAATAATAGTATTGCACAATAATGGTATTGCACATGATAGTGATACTATTATTCTCAGTGTCCGATGTTACAACTTTACTCCCTGCAGAAGGGGGAGGAGTCATACAGAATTGGTATAAAAGACCTCCTGTGGCGTTCTGTGGTATACCTTGGTGGTCTTAGTCTACGGCTGAAGGTGCTCTGATGTGCCTCCAGCGTGGCGTGCAGGGGATGAGAGACATTGTCCATTATACTGAGTAGTTTCCTCAGTATTCTCCTCTCTGACATCTCCACCAAAGACTCCAGTTCTACTCCCAGGACAGAACCCGCTATCCTGATGAGCTTATTGAGTCTATTGGCATCGGCTGCCTTCATCTACGGCTGCATAGAAGATGACGCTGGCCACCACCGAGTGACAAAACATCTGCTGCATAGTTCTGCAGACACTGAAAGATCGTAGTCTCCTGAGAAGACAGAGGTGGCTCAGACCTTTCTTGTACAGAGCCTCAATGTTTTTAGTCCAGTCCATCTTATTGTCTATGTGGACGCCCAGGTACTTGTAGTCCTCAACAATGACCACCTCTGTTCCCCGGATGCTGATTCGGTTCGGACGGTTCCTTTGCCTCCTGAAATCCACCACCAACTCCTTGGTCTTTGTGATGTTGAGTTGCAGGTGATTTAGTTCGCACCACTCCACAAAACTGTCCACCACATTCCTGTACTCTGCCTCCTGTCCTCTGCTGATACAACCAACAATGGCAGAGTCATCAGAAAACTTCTGCAGATGGCAGGATTGTGAGTAGTATCTGAAGTCTGATGTGTAGAGTGTGAACAGATAGGGAGACAGGACCGTCCCCTGAGGTGCCCCCGTGCTGCTCACTATTGTATCTGACACGTGGCTCTGCAGCTGTACATACTGTGGCCGACCTGTGAGGTAGTTGGTGATCCAGGCCACTAGGGGAGCATCCATCTGGATGTCCAGCAGCTTAGTCCTGAGCAGGGCAGGTCATATGGTGTTAAAAGTGCTTGAGAAGTCGAAAAACATGACTCTCACCTACCTGCCTGCCTCATCCAGGTGAGTATAAGCCCTGTTCAGCAGAAGGAGGATAGCGTCTTCCACTCCCATGCGGGGCTGGTAGGCAAACTGCAAAGGGTCAAGTGACGGCTCAACTAGTGAACAGAGGTGCTTCAGGACTAGCCTCTCCAGTCACTTCATGGCATGTGAAGTCAAGGCCACTGGTCTGTAGTCACTGAGGGTGTTTGGTTGCTTTTTCTTGGGGATAGGAACAAGGCATGACATCTTCCACAGAACAGGGACGGTCATCAGGCTCAGGCTGAAGATGTACTGAAAAACCCCACACAGCTGACTAACACATCCTCTCATCACTCTGGGACTGAGGCTGTCAGGCCCTGCAGCCTTGCCTGGGCGTGGTCTGCTGAACCCTTTTCTCACATCTTCCTCAGTTATGGTGATGACTGGCCCTCAGCTGTATCTGTGCCTCCTTCATCTCCTCCTTGTCTCTACTCCTGAAGGCTGCCTTCTTCCTGTTCAGTGATGCCTCGATATCCTTAGTCACCCAGGGTTTATTGTTGGGAAAACAGCGCACGGTCTTGATGGAGATCATGCTGTCCGTGCAGAAATTTACATAACCTGTTATACACAACTACTGGTTGATCCAAACTGCTGTACAATACAGCTAAAAAAAACAAATAAGAAACCACAAAACATCAAAACACAATATAACAATACAATTGACATGGCTAGATAAAAGCTATTGACAAAAGATTTTTTTAAGCAGGTATTTAAATACTGGGAAAGAGGGCACAGCTCTAATAGAAGCTGATAATTTGTTCCATAGAATAGGACCAGCAACATCGAAGGCTCGATCACCTTTGCAATGGAACCTCGATCTAGGGACAGAAAGGAGACCAAGATTACTGGATTTTAAGGACCTATTTGGTTTATGAGTAGAGATTGCCTCAGAGAGATATGAAGGGGCTTGATTATGCAGAGATTTAAAAACAAAAGTTAAGATTTTAAAAATAATTCTAAATTTGACTGGTAACCAGTTTAGTGAAATAAGAATGGGTGAGATGTGATTGAACCTCCGTCTGCCTGTCAGCAACCTTGCAGCAGCATTTTGGACCATCTGTAAACGCATTATAGAGGACTGACTTATACCATAGTATAGTGAATTACAATAATCTAAATGAGATAGAACAAACAAGTGAATAATCTTTTCAAACTGTTTTAGAGAGAGTAAAGATTTGATTTTTGATAAATGGGTAAGTGGAAGAAACTTGATTTGACCACTGCACTAATTTGTTTCTCAAAACCCAGGTTGCAATCAAAAAGAACACCAAGATTTTTAGCACAGGGTGTAAATTAGGAAGATAGATGACCAAAATGAAGGGCACAGTCTTCATATGACTTTAAACCAAACAAAATGATTTCGGTTTTGTTCTCGTTTACCACTAAAAGATTCTGCTTTCAAAGATTCAAGATTCAAAGAACTTTATTCATCCCAGGAGGAAATTGCTTTGCCATGTTACAATTGCTCTCAAAAAGAAAGAAAGGTGTATATATTTATTTTACTTTCTTTCTATTTTATAAATATATATATACCTAAATTTCTATTGCACATGAAAGTCCCTTATTGCACATGAATTGAACATGTATTGTATATGTATTACTCATGAAAGTCCCAGCACTTATATAGAGGAGTTGCACAGCTTGATAGCCACAGGGATGAAGGATCTTCTGAAGTGCTCAGTGGAACACTTGGCAGTGATCTGTCTCTGGCTGAAAGTGCTCCTCTGGTCCACCAGCACACTGTGTAGTGGGTGAAAAGGGTTGTCGAGGATTGAGTGGAGTTTTGACAACATCCTTCTCTCAGCCACAACGTGAACAGGGTCCAGCTCCATGCCAAGTACAGAGCCAGCCCTCCTGATTAGTTTGTCCAGTTTGTTTCTGTCTGCCACCTTCATGCTACTTCTCCAACAGACCACTGCATAGAAGATGACACTAGACACCACAGACTCATAGAACATCTGCAGCATGGTGTTGCAGATATTGAAAGACCTGAGCCTCCTCAGAAAATACAGCCTGCTCTGGCCTTTGTTTTCCTGACATTGAGCTGTAGGTGATTGAGCTCACACCAGGTAACAAAGTTGTCCACTACCATCTGATATTCTGAGGTGTCTCCACCCTGAATACATCCAACAACCACAGAGTCATCAGAGAACTTCTGATGGTGGCAGGATTCAGAGTGAGATGTAACTAAAATTAGACGTATACAGGGTAAAGAGGAAGGGAGAAAGAACTGTCCCCTGAGGAGCACCGGTGCTGCAGATCACAGTGTCGGACACACAGTTCTGTATGCAGACGTAGTGGGGGCGGCCAGTGAGGTAGTCCATAATCCAAGAGACCAGAGGAGTGTACACCTGCATGTTCTTCAACTTCTCCTCCAGTAGGGTGGGCCTGATGGTGTTAAAGGCACTAGAGAAGTCAAAAAACATAAACCTCACAGAGCTCCCCGGTTTCTCTAGGTGAGCATAGGTTCGATGGAGCAGGTGGACGATGGCATCATCCACTCCAAGTTGAGGCTGGTAGGCAAACTGTAACGGATCAAGGAAGGGCTTGACAATGGGCCGAATGGATCTGAGGATCAGTCTCTCGAAAGCTTTCATTAGGTGAGAGGTCAGTGCTACTGGCCTGTAGTCATTGGGGACACAGGGCCGTGCTACTTTTGGTACTGGCACTAAGCAGGATGTTTTCCGTAGCACCGGGACCCTCCCCAGATGTAGGCTCAGGTTAAATATGTATTGTAGCACACCAAAAAGTTGCGGGGCACAGGCTTTCAGTATTCTTGAGCTGATTCCATCAGGGCCCTTTGTAGGGCTAAGCCTGCTCAATTCCCTTCTTACTTGATCCTCTGAGATGGTGATGGTTCCAGAGGAATCTGGCGTAGTGGCCACTACGTGAGGGGGATGGACTGGTGAATGTGTAGTGAAGCTGTAGGAGGGGTGCATGTAAGGCTTCACATCAAATCTATTGAAGAAAAGATTAAGCTCAATAGCATGGTCTGTATTGCCCTCCAACACCTGGCTGCCGGTCTTGTAGCCAGTGATGGTCCTCATGCCTCTCCACACCTCCCTCGAGTTATTTTGTTGCAGACTATTTTCCAATTTCCTCCTGTACTTCTCCTCTCCCTCCCTTATCTTGACAGACAGCAGTCTTTGAGCCCTCTTAGCTTCCTCCCTATCACCAGTCCTAAAAGCCCTCTTTTTATCATTGAGAGCAGCTTTAATGTCCTTGATGACCCAGGGTTTATTGTTAGGGAAGCAATGGATAGTTTTCAGGGGTATGCAGATGTCGACACAGAACTTGATATATTCCGTGATGCAGTCAGTCAGTTGGTCAATGTCCTCACTCTGTGGCTCACAGAGCACCCCTCAGTTTGTAGACTCAAAGCACTCCTGCAGGGCAGCACTGGCTTCTTCAGACCATTTCCTCACCTTCCTGACAGTAGCAGGTTGCCTCTGAACCAGAGGTTTGTATGTTGGAAGGAGATGGATCAGGCTGTGATCTGACCTGCCTAGCGGGGGGAGGGCTGAAGAGCTGTAGGCCCCTTTAACATTTGAATACATCAAGTCTAGGGTCTTTACACCTCTGGTGTGACAATCCACATAGTGAGTGAAGGTAGGAAGAGTTTTCGTGAGGGACGCTTGATTGAAGTCTCCGGAGATGAGGTACAAAGCATCGGGGTGGCGGGTCTGAAGTTTGGCAGTGACTGAGTGTATGAGATCACATGCGCCCGCAGCATTAGTGGATGGAGGAATGTAGATGGCTATTAAAATGGCGTAAGAGAACTCTCTGGGCATGTAGTATGGGCGAAGCCCCACAGCCAAAAGTTCAATATTGGGGTTGCAAACACGCTCTTTCACAGTTACATGACCCGGTTGGCACTACATGTTGTTAATATAAACAGCCAGTCCTCCTCCTCTCCTCTTACCGCACTCCTCTCGCCTCCGGTCTCCCCGCACTGCACTGAAGCCGTCTGTATTAATGCTGGAATCGGGTATGCCATCATGTAGCCAAGTCTCCGTAAAACACATCAGACTGCATTCTCGAAAGATGTTCTCCCTTCTTATTAAAGCTGTCAGCTCATCCATCTTCTTGTCCAGTGACCTCACATTACCCATAATGAGAGACGGGAGATACGGTTTATATTTCCTCGCCTTCTCTTCGCTGCTTGGCTCTGCTCAACTTTTCCTCTCTGCCATTTTCTTCCACCTCTGCATCCTTTCACTGTCCTCCTTTGTATCTCATCAGGGATGTTTATGGTCTGATACAAAGTTGAATCAAAAATGTCGGCCGGTTGAAATGTGATCAGCTGATCTCTGGTGTAAACAAAAGAGCCGGCACTATGTTGCTGCGCACCGGTCACTCGGAGAGGTGAAACTTAAGACAAACCATTTTTAACCATATTTGTAATTTGTTTAGGCAATCCAACAGAGGTCCTAAGAATTCTTTACTTTTATGCTGCAAGGGAAAATACATCTGTCATCCCCGTGTGCATTACAGAGAACATCCCAGTCTGTCACCTCAAAGCAGCCCTGGAGAGTCTCCTCTGCTTTCTGTGACCACCTCCTGAAAGTTCTGGTGATAACAGGTTGCCGCTGGACTATTGGTTCATAGAGAGGCTTAAGGTAGACCAGGTTGTGATCTGATCTGCCCAGAGGAGGAAGGGCTATGGAGCTGTATGCTTCTTTAACATTAGCATACAGCAAGTGCAGTGTTTTGTTATCTCTGGTCTTGCAGTCCACAAACTGTTTAAACTCTGGGCAGAGTTTTTGTCAATGTGACATGGTTAAAATCCCCTGAGATCGCCACGAAGGCATTTGGGTGCAGCGTTTGTAATCTAGCAGTCATAGAGGTGATGATGTCATCAGCCCGCGATGCAGTCACCACTGGAGGAATGTATACAACAGTCACAATAGCCTGGGAGAATTCTCTGGGCAAGTAATATGGGCGAATAATTACTGCTAACAGTTCAATGTCTGGGGCAGCACACACTTTCTGTAACGTGTCCAGGGTTGCACCATCTGTTATTGACATAAATAGTGACTCCCCCACCTTTCTTCTTGACGCTATCGCTGCAGGTCCTGTCCGCTCGCACTAACTGGAAGCGGTCTAAACTCACGGTAGAGTCCAGTATATTGTCATGTAGCCATGTCTCCGTGAAACACATAACAGAGCCCTCACGAAACACACTCTCGCTCTTTGTGAGTGATATTAACTCATCCATCAGATCTAATATTATGTAATTTCATTAATAGTAGGGTTGCGTTATAATGCCGGTTTGAATACATGATTTCAGAGGTAGCGCCCGGCTTCCCACCATGTGAGAAGTTGCCGTAACTGAGTTGTAAGTTAACCTTAGACTCTTGCCCTCTTGTTTGATACAGCATGTGGTAGGGCATGTTCCCCATATGGACTTAATGCTCAACCCAGCGTCTACATAGGATAAGACAGAACACAAAGAAAGAAGAAACATTCTTAAAGTTGAGAAGTATTGGGTATGGAGTTCCCTTTTGCTGACTCAGTTCAGAACAAAGGTCAGTACCTGAGCGAACTTTTGGTCTTTTATGATCCAACACGCCTACTCAGATCAAAAGGTGCAGGCTATTTGTTGGTACCTCGAATAGTGTGGGCTACAGCAGGGGGTAGAGCTTTCTCTTACAAAGCCCCACAGTTATGGAACAGCCTTCCCCTTAGTGTTCGGGGCTCAGACACAGTCTCAGTGTTTAAGTCTCGGCTGAAAACATATTTGTTTAGTCAAGCCTTTTGTGAATAGTTTTTTCTTAGGTACAGGGGCAGGTCTGGAGGGTTCACAGGCATAGAGTGTTGTGGTGAACTGGGATGTTTGGATGCTGTCGCGCCCCCACTCTCACATGTTCACTCAGGTTTGTCGACGGTGGAGTGGCTGCTGCTTTATGTCCCAGGACTCCCTCATGTCTGTGTTAGCTTCTGGCTCTCCCTTTTAGTTATGCTGTCATAGCTAGTCTTGCCGGAGTCCCTGCTTGCACTCTGCACACAAAGTACATTGTCCTTAACCATTAGTGGACAAAAGCTCACCTAACAATCTCTCCCTCTCTCTCCATCTCTCTCTCTCCCTCACTCTCTGTCGAGCTACACATGCTACTTCTGAGATGCCAGTGATCCTGATCCCTTCTGCTCCTCCTCTCTGCCTGACCCATCTTGATGTCCTACTTCTGGTTGGAGTTCTCATCGGTTGAGTTCGCTCACTGCTGCTGGGGCCCCATATGGATGGCCTGAAGAACTGTTTGGTTTCCTGGGGATAGTGCCACCTGGGGGCTGTGGAGACGGCTTGGGGATCTCATATGGGGAGCTGCACTGTACTGTACTGTACTGTAATGGCTTGGGACTGCGATTGCTGTAGTGGCTTTGGGGCTGCAGTTGCCATGAGCAGCTTCGTACTCAGGACTCCATCAGTGGACAGTGGATAGATTTTAACCAACCGGACTTCTTGCAAAAACTGTGATGAATTTATTGGTTGCACAATTGCACTATTTGTCCATATAGTACACAATAATAGAAGGGAATAATTTATAATCGCACTATCCGTTGCGCCCAGATGAGGATGGGTTCCCTTTTGAGCCTGGTTCTTCTCAAGGTTTCTTCCTCATGTCATCTCAGGGAGTTTTTCCTTGCCACCGTCGCCTCTGACTTGCTCATTAGGGATAAATTCACAGGGATAAATTCACATATTTACTATGTATCTTTTTTTGTGAATCCATTTATTTCTGTAAAGCTGCTTTGTGACAATGTCCATTGTTAAAAGCGCTATACAAATAAAATTGAATTGAATTGAATTGAATTCCAAACTCAGCAGGATGTAGCATGTGAATTGGGAGAAGCTCAACCAGACACTTAATCCAAACAAAAGGCCCCTTTTAAGGGTGGTCAACTCGAGGTCAGCTCCACTGAGGGGTAATTTACACCCTTTTATTAGGGATCCTGCATTCCGATGACCATTAGCATCCCTTAATGTTTAACGAACGGTCGTTTAGCCTAGAGGCCTACAGGCTGGAGCCATCTTAGGTCTGTTTGTTGCAAAGGAATGTCTTGGTTTGTCCTGTGTGTGGTTGGAGAGACAATCAATTTTTTCAGTTTGATGATCTCTGAGTTCCTACATTCCCCCCTTCGACCGGCAATGTTTCGAGGTAAAAACATCGGCGAGCGCTGAAAACCATGAAGCAGAGACAAACACACACACGGCATAACAAGACGACAACTCCACAACTGTCTATGGCTGGTGCAGGGTCGCCTGAGACTGGCCAACAATTCAGATGAGTTAATTACTTGGGATTGTTTTGTTAACCGTACTATTTGAATGAAAAGGCGGAATTTTGTTCCAGATGGTATATTGGGGTTGGCTGTACGGAGTCAATCTTGTGATCATTTGACTCTTATACACAAACACAGATACAGTGAAAAGGGACCCATTGGAAACGGGGTGGGAAAGAGGTTATAGTGGTGGAAAGGAGGGAAAGCAGAGGCAGATGAGTGACAGAGGAGTGCCAAAAGGGTTAATTCATAATCATAGTGAAGTAACTAATGAGCTAGAGGTTGGTACTGACTCTGGGTTAGTTTTGTTCCGTATGTGTTTACATTTACAAACTTTTCCGTATTTTAGATGGCCAAGACTGTGCTTGGTCGAGTATCATATCTAACTCACATGGAAGTCTCCTGACTATTTGCTTGGGTAGAAGCAGTGTACCTTACATGAGGCTAACTGTGATGACACTAGCATGAGTATGGCTAGTTATGTGTTTGCTTGATTTGGTTCCCCCCTTTCCTAGCCTGTTGGAGCTCAGATGCCTCTTGATCCATGATCTCATGAGGGCCCATCCTGTATCTTAGCATGTCATTTTTTTGATGATTTATTTATAATTGCACTATCTGTGCACCCAGATGAGGGTGGGTTCCCTTTTGAGCCTGGTTCCTCTCAAGGTTTCTTCCTCATATCATCTCAGGGAGTTTTTCCTCACCACCGTCGCCACTGGCTTGCTCATTAGGGATAAATTCAAATATTTACAATATATTTTTGTGAATCCACTTATTTCTGTAAAGCTGTTTTGTGACAATGTCCATTGTTAAAAGCACTATACAAATAAAATTGAATTGAATTGAATTGAATGTCAGGCTTAGTGATGATGGCCTCTCATGCTTCGAAGAGTTGTTGGTGTTTCACCAGTTTATTATTGGCTGTTTTGAATTCATTTAGCTTCCAGACAGGAAGGTGGCATGCAAGCTGAGACCTGCGTAGTTGGAACCAGTGCAGATGACATTCTGAGGCTGGGAGTTGTAGTTGCTCGGTGTTGGGGTGTTCACGGTGAATGGTGGTCCGGCGTTAGTTTGGGCCACTGAAACCTTTTCTAGTCATTCTGAGTTGGGTTTGTCTTTTGGTTCTTCCTTGAGATATCTCTTTTTCTATGAACTCTCTTAGTATCCTCAGCAGCTCCTCAGACTCTGATGTGGGGTTTTCCTCCGACCTTTGTGTGGGTTCAGACCTGGTCTTATCTGTGAACTGTCGGGAAATGTTCTGCCATTGATCACCTTGATTTAACTCCGGGTTCCATGGTTGGCCACCTTTTGACATCCAGGTGGTTTCTCCTGGAGGTCGTGGTTGATTCCATTTCCTTTTCCAGTGGTTGGTTGGGTACCTGGGTCTGGCACCAGCATAATGATCTCTTCCTTTATTAGTTTCCTTTATACCGTGATACTGGGCACCTTCCAATGCCAATACCGAGTTTTGTGGAAGAACAGCCATGACTGTAGCAGACTTAGTGGTCTAGTCTATGGTTAGTTTTTTGTTTGGATTATGCCTTGTGGGCTAAGTCTCGTAGCTGTTGGGCAGTCATGGCATGTGGGCATGCCATGACTCCCAGATGTTAGCTAACTGTTGGGTGCAGGTTTTGGAGGAACAGGGTCTTGAAATCCTCCTCCATTTCTGGTTCATTCCGTGCCCCAAAATAGGCTCGACGTAGTCGGTGGTAGTAGGCCTGGGGGTTCAGTGCAGCCAACAGTTCTTGCTCTGACTCTGGGTCAGAAAACTCCTTTATTCAGGGTTCCCACACCTTGGTTAAATTCAAATTCAAGGACCTTTCAAGGACTTTCCAGGTCCAATAACCTCAAATTCAAGGACTTAATGTGGGGATACATTTCAAGTGAGAGCAAGGTTACATTGTGTTACCTTGTTAAGTTTTCATGTGTCAAACACAACTATGCAAAAAAGCATTTTTTTGCATTTATTTTTGGCCATATGACAGAGATCTGATATTCTATTTGTCGTATTTCTGTTTTGCATAAAACTGAAGAATATTCGGTATTACCTATATTGTATTCTAAAAATTATCTGATATTAACTTTTGCATGGATTTTATTGAAAAGAGCTTAGGATCATGTAACCAGAAGTTTTAAGACATATGAATATGCTTTTCTTGCCTCATTATCTTAACAAGCAAAGCAGTTCGACATTACATTAAATAAAATATTTGGGCAACAGATTATCACAAATGTTTTGTTTATTGAACACAATATACAGTCATTGACTGAACATATTTGGGTTCGGTGTAAGCACTGAAAACATATCACAACATAGTGCAGATCAAATACATTATAAAACATTCCAATATGGGACATTACCATAAGGCCATGAATGGATAAACAATATTAAACAATAAATAAAAAAATCCCAACATAAGGTCAGCTTAAAATATGTAACACAGAGCAAACACATTCCCTGAGGTGTTCTGTGGTGGTTTTCCTTTTTAAATTGATTGTCGCTTTGTTCATTTTGTCTTCACTTACTTTCGAATTACTAATGATTAATTCAGTTTTATGTTTCTTGAACATATTTAGTTTCACAGCATAAGCACTAGAAACACAAGCACTCAACTTGTGCAAGCAAACATTCAATTTCTCATCGAGCGATTTTTCCACTTCCTCCATTGCTGCTTGCTTTTCCTTTGCTCCCTTCCTTAAGCTGTTAGATTTGGCAATTAGAATTAGCTTGCCTGTTTTCTCTGCCTCGAGAGCCAATTTGTCAGCAGAGGTCTCAAGTGCATCTTTGTCATCTTTCAGTCTTTTTTTTCTTCGTTTTAAGTTCCTCAATTTCATCCAGCACATATTTTCTCTTAGTGTTTTTTTTCCGCATCATTTCTCTTTCTTCTCATATCCTCAAGATGTGTGATGTATCTCTGTCGGGCACCACCAACTGACATCAATAGCAGTTTGTCAATTGTGACATTTTTGGTGCCACCCACAGCCCTGAGGTGGTCCAAAATGCACCTCTGTGCCACGTACGAATCTTCTGAAAGGTTATCATCCTCAACTTGAGGGTTGATTGAAAATCCACGCTCTACAGAGGCTTGCCCATGTGAGAGGAGGAGGAGTTGGCAGCAGAGTCTCCATAGCTTTTCATATGGTTTCTGTGTGGATGTCCTGTCATGCAAAAATGTGTCAACCCTGTCTGTGTATGGATCAAAGTGGGAAAACTGTGAGACAGCACAATCTCATCTATGAATTGTCACTAATGAACAGTTTTGACCACCAGAGGTCGCCAAATGACTCTCTATGTTGTTGACTTGTAATTACCTTGCGCCCCTGTACCTCATTGTCTCCCTGTCATGTGATCTATTAGCTTGTGTATTTAAACCCTGTCTTAAGTCCATGTCTTTGCTAAGTCTTTGTCTTCCTTTGTGTTGCAAACTCTGTGCCTTTTGTTACTGTTTGGATTATCTGGTCTCCTGAATTTTCTGCCTGCCTCTCTGTTAATGATTTTTGGATTTTCCCTTTGGATTTATTTGCCTGATCTCCTGAACCTCTGCCTGCCTCTGTGTTAACGATTTTTGGATTTGCTGTTTGGATTTGTTTGCCTGATCTACTGAACCTCTGCCTGCCTCTGTGTTAACGATATTTTGGATTTTCCCTTGGATTTGTTTGCCTTCATGCTTGAACTTATTTTTTGGTGCCTTTTGTGTTGGCCTTTAGAACCTTTTAATAAATCTTATGGACACTACCTGTTTTGCTCTGCACTTGAGTCTATATTCTCCAATAGTCTAGTGGATAGGTGTTGGACTATCACTCCAGAGACCCAGGTTCAATCCCCACACTGTGACAGAAAGACTTAGCCATGACAGACTCAGCAGAAGCATCCATGTCCTCTACCAGAGCATCAGCCACAGAATTTGAGTGTATCATGGCTGCCTTGAATAGTTTTGGCTCCACCATGGATTCACACCGCCAAGCCTTGTCTAACCAGCAGGACACACTAGCACACCATGACCAAATCCTTCAACAGCTAGTTGAAACTGTAAGAAGTTTGGCGCCACCAGCTTCCCCCTCCGCTCTGCCTACTACGCCTGTCCCACAGGATCCCCCAGCTCCAGCGCAACTTCTAGGGGCTGAGCCCCGCCTCCCAGCCCCCCAAAGATACGACGGGGCTCTGGGAAAATGCCAGGGCTTTTTAACCCAGTGTTAACTGACATTTGAACTACAACCTTTGACTTACCCCTCTGATAGGTCCAAGATGGCCTACATTATCAAGCTGCTAACTGGCAAAGCCCTGGCCTGGGCAACAGCTATTTGGAAAAAGCAAGGTCCTGAATGTGCCAACTTCAAAAATTTCACTGACAACATGCTGAAGGTTTTCGACCAATCTTCCTCAGGTCAGGAGGCAGCCAAGCAACTGCTGCAGCTCCGTCAGGGCAGGAACAGTGTGGCGGACTATGCCAATTCCTTTCGCACCCTTGCAGCGGAGAGTGGCTGGAATGAGCCGGCACTCATTTCTGCTTTTCTGAACGGCCTGTCCGAGGTTTTGAAAGACACTTTAACTTCTATAGACTGTCCTGATGACTTAGACCTCCTAATCTCTCAGGCCAAACGCCTGGACAACCTCCTTCGGGAACACCACAGAGACTGTTCTAGTCTCCAGAAGACATATGAGCTGGCAAGTTCGATTGAGATCCCATCTACACCTCTTCCTGAGGTACCTGAACTGATGCAAGTAGGATGAGCTCGTCTATCTCAGGCTGAAAGGGACCGACGCAGAAGAGAAAGGTGTTGTATCTACTGCGGCAAACCTGGTCACTTCAGAGCCTCGTGTCCGGAGTTGCTGGGAAAAGAGCCGTCCTGTTCAGCAGAGGGAGGGCTGTGATGGGAACAACTTTTACTCCCAAGTTCCCCAGCGGGGGTGTCTACCTTCCCAGCACCATTGCTTGGGGAGAACAGGTATACTCTTGTCAAGCCTTGGTGGATTCTGGTGCAGCAGGCAACTTCATAGATGCCAGACTTAATGAACAACTCAAGATTCCGAGAGTGGTTCTTGACACCCCTCTGTCTGTCACCGCATTGGATGGCCGCCCTCTTGGTCCAGGCACTGTGACCTCCACTACTTCACCGATACGCCTTAAAGTGGAGAATCACCAGGAGGAAATATCCCTGCATCTTATTGATTCCCCTGAATTTCCTGTGGTCCTGGGGTTCCCTTGGCTAAACCACCATAATCCCCATAGTGACTGGCTCACTGGCACTATCTTAGAATGGGGGCCCACTTGCCATGCTACATTCCTTTTCGCTAGTCCTTCCCTCAAGCCCAAAGCCCCAGATCCCTCTGAGCTAACCCATGTTCCTGCTGAGGATCTGGACCCGAAGGAGGTTTTTAGTAAGAAAAGAGCATCCGCCCTCCCTCCCCACAGACCCTATGACTGTGCCATAGAACTCTTACCTGGTACCAGCCCTCCTCGGGGACAGATCTTTTCTCTTTCGCTCCCTGAACGTAAGGCTATGGATACTTATATAAGAGATGCCTTGGCTTCTGGGTTCATTCGTCCATCTACTTCTCCAGCAGGGGCTGGATTCTTCTTTGTCAGCAAGAAAGATAGCGGTCTACGACCATGTATTGATTACAGGGGCCTTAATAAAATTACCATCTGTAATCATTATCCTTTGCCACTGATGTCCACAGCATTTGACTTACTTCAGGGGGCCACCATTTTTACTAAATTAGACCTACGAAATGCATACCATCTAGTTCGAATCCGCGAAGGGGATGAATGGAAAACGGCCTTTAATATCCCGTCTGGCCATTACGAGTATCTAGTAATGCCGTTTGGATTGACCAATGCCCCAGCGGTGTTCCAGGCTTTTATCAATGACGCTCTCAGAGACATGATAAACCAGTTCGTGTTTGTCTACCTGGATGACATTTTAATTTTCTCCCGGTCCCTACATGAGCATTACCACCATGTGTGCCAAGTTCTCCAGAGACTTCTTAAGAACCACCTGTATGTCAAGCCCGAGAAGTGTGAATTTCACATCAAAGAGGTCTCTTTCCTCGGCTTCATCATCAAGGAGGGCAGAGTTGGTATCGATCCTAAAAAGACACAGGCTGTTCGAGAATGGCCCACACCAAGTACTATAAAGGAGGTACAAAGGTTTCTTGGCTTTGCTAATTTTTATCGCAAATTCATCAGAGACTTTAGTTCAGTGGCCGCCCCAATTTCTGCCATGACTAAGAAAAGTACCTGCCCTTTTTTGACACGAGAGGGTGACAAGGCATTTACAAATCTCAAGCAATGCTTTTCCTCAGCACCCATCTTGACGCTGCCCGATCCAACCTTACCGTTCATTGTGGAGGTTGATGCATCAGATGTGGGAATAGGTGCCATTCTTTCCCAATGCTCTACTGATGGCAAATTGCATCCTTGTGCCTTCCTCTCTCACCGCCTGACTCCCACTGAGTCTCGATATGATGCTGGAGATCGGGAGTTGTTGGCGGTTAAGCTCACCCTAGAAGAGTGGAGACACTGGCTGGAAGGGGCCCAGCATCCATTCCTGGTGTGGACGGATCATAAAAATCTGGAGTACCTCCAACAAGCTAAGCGCCTGAACCCCCGCCAGGCCAGATGGGCACTATTTTTCATTTGATTTGCTTTCACTCTGTCATATCGTCCCGGAACTAAGAACAAAAATCCTGATGCTCTCTCAAGGCAGTTACATAACTCCAGTCAAGGGAGTGAAACCAAACCAGTCATCTCTCCATCCGGAATTGTGGCACCCATCCACTGGGGAATTGAGGCAGTGATCAAGCAGGCACTTCAGACTGACCCAGATCCCGGAACAGGCCCTGCAGGACTTCTATTCATACCCAAAGCTATAAGGTCCCAAGTGCTTCTATGGGGACACTCTTCGCACCTCACTGCTCACACTGGGTATCAAAGAACTTATGAGCTCCTCCACAGATGTTTCTGGTGGCCTGGTATGTCCAACGATGTGAAGGGGTTTGTGGCAAGCTGCTCCGTGTGTGTCCAGAGCAAGAATCAGCAACAAAAACCACAAGGTCTCCTGCACCCTCTTCCCATCCCGAATTGCCCTTGGTCCCATCTCTCACTGGACTTCATCACAGGCCTGCCCACCTCTAAAGGTACCAGTGTAATTTTAGTTGTTGTGGACAGGTTCTCTAAGGCCTGCCGTTTTATACCTCTGCCTAAATTACCAACAGCATTTGAGACGGCTGAACTGGTCATTGAGCATGTTTTTCGAGTTTTTGGTCTTCCCCAGGACATGGAATCTGATCGAGGTCCCCAGTTCTCCTCCCGTGTATGGCGTGCCTTTTTCAAGTTTATTGGGGCTACTGCCAGCCTCTCCTCTGGTTACCATCCCCATTCTAATGGGCAGACGGAAAGTATTAATCAGGAGCTCTCAGCTTCTGTGGGCGGAATATGCACACAACACTCTCCAGTCCACTGGCCTTTTCAGTGCCAGTTCGGATTCCAGCCCTTGAGTCTGTATTCTCCAATAGTCTAGTGGATCGGTGTTGGACTATCACGCCACAGACCCAGGTTCAATCCCCACATAGTGACATGAATTGACCGCAGAGTCGAATTAACTCGTCACAGTCTTCTTCATTTACACGGTGGACATGGACAAGGTATGTCAAAACCTTCCTGAACTTAGTTATTCTGACACCTGCATCTTTGCAGGCCATTTCCCTTGGATCAAGGAAAGGTGAGAGACAAGAGGATAGGGGGGACTTCTTGATGAACTTTTGTACAGTTAAAACCAAGCACTTCTTGCTAGTGTGTTTGAAGAGCAGGAGTGTTTTCTGTCCTATTGTCTTCAATGTGGACAAGTCCCTCAAAACTATTCCTGTAACAAAACCCAAGTTCACCGGTGAGGAGTCAACGTGACAAGCTTGATCTCCACCTCAACGTCCAGAAATTTATGAGGTGTTGTTGCTTCCTTCATGATGTCTTTTTTGATGAATCTGCACATCAGGCTCTTTAGCAGCTTGAACAGGTCTGTTGAAACAAATGGCACCTTGAGCTTATCAGTCTGGTAGCGTGCAAGAAATGGAGTCACTTCCTTGCTCACTGACAAGATGAAATTAAGTTTAGCGGCCATAAGTGGATCTTCAACAGCCTCCTGAACCACCTCAAAGGACTTTGTGCCTGGATTTGGACACCTCTTTTCCTTTACAGCATTGACATATGCAGCCATGTGTGGTAAAACTTCCAAAGCCCTTTCAAGTACAGGCAAATTTTCCAGCCATCTTGTCCTGCAAAACTTTAGTGATGTTGGGGAACCTGATCCTGCTATGTTGAAATAATCTTCTCTACGAGCTGGAGAATCCCTCAGAAGGTGGTGCATGGATTGCAATATGCTGCCAACTTTCCAGTCTGTCCCTTCCACTCCTTTCTGAAAGGCTCCGTGTGCAATATGGAGACCGCAGCTGCCAATATTGATAAGGTGTACATTATGAGTATCTTGGAAGGATTTGTCGACCTTTGAATAAAAAGACCATTTCACATTTGGTCCATCCATGAAGAGCTGAACCATGTTTTCTTTTGGCAGATTTTCAGTACTACTCTCATAGACTGATTTAAGGTCTAATGCAGTGGCGTGTCCCATGAATTTTGAGTCATAAAATCTTGTCACAACTTTGTCCCCATCCAATAAACGGACATGAAAGTCACATTGCTTTGATTGTGTTTTTCTGTTAAGGCTCTCATCAAAGAGAAGTACATAGTCCTCCCTATCAGAAGAGAGTTTTTTGCACAACAAGTGTTTGAAATGCGGAGCCAAACCATGCATGCGGACATGGACTTTGTTGCTCCAAAGGGAAGAGTCCTCGCAATTGCACTGTTGGAGAACATTGCAGAAAATAGCACACCTAAAAGTAAAGAAAAAAGAAAGAGATTGAAATCAAACACATTTTTATTTGTGTGGATGTGACTATGCATGTTTTCAAAGTACAGTCACCACAAAGTCAGATTTCAGCACCTACTTTGACTGTGAAATCATTTTGAAGCACATAAAATCATACAAATACAAATCTTTGCATACAAATCTGTGACTGCATTAAATCAAACATTGGCATTTGGTACTTTGCTGCACTTAACCTTGGAATCTCAAAATGATGTCATAGGTGAAAGTTCAAATCATTTCATTTACCTGTCCCTTCACTGGAATTGAAAGAGTAGTAAGACTCCATCATGTTCAAACACCACAGGACCTCAGCTTTTAATGTGTCCTCTCTGGGAACGCCTGTGATTATCGACTGTTTGGAGGATGTGGCGATGGTGGTGGCCGTTGCAGGTGTCAAGTCAAGTCAAGTGGAGTTTATTGTCATTTCAGCCATATACAAGTACATAGTGAAATGAAACAACGTTTCTCCAGGACCAAAGTGCTACATAAGACAACACAGAACAACACAGAGCTATGGGGACTACATAAATTACATAAATTAAACATAAAGTGCACAAGTGCATGCGGATGCACAAGACAGAACAAGACAGTACAATAACTACAACACCGACCAGTACGCAGTTCTGTTTGAAAGTGGCCAAGTGACAATAGTGCAAATAATACAGAGTTTGGTATAAATAGCTGAAGTAATGTAAACATATGGTATTGTATTATGTGTAAACATAATAGTAGCAGCAGCAGCATAAAACATGTGCAAAACGTGTAAAACATGTGCATGGAAGATGTTCAGTTGTGTGTATGTGTATATATGTATGTGTGTGTGTGTGTGTGTGTGTTCCTTCCTTCAGTCCAGTTCTAGGTGTTAAGGAGTCTGATGGCATGAGGGAAGAAACTGTTGCACAGTCTGGTTGTGAGGCCCGAATGCTTCGGTACCGTTTACCAGATGGCAGGAGGGTGAAGAGTGTGTGTGAGGGGTGTGTGAGAGGGGTGTGTGTGAGGGGTGTGTGGGGTCGTCCACAATGCTGGTGGCTTTGCGGATGCAGCGAGAGGTGTAAATGTCCGAGATGGAGGGAAGAGAGACCCCGATGATCTTCTCAGCTGTCCTCACTATCCGCTGCAGGGTCTTGCGATCTGAGACAGTGCAATTCCCATACCAGGCAGTGATGCAGCTGCACAGGATGCTCTCAATAGTCCCTCTGTAGAACATGGTGAGGATGGAGGGTGGGAGATGCACTTTGCTCAGCCTTCGCAGAAAGTACAGGCGCTGCTGGGCTTTCTTCGTTATGGAACTGGTGTTGAGCGACCAGGTGAGGTTCTCCGCCAGATGAACACCAAGAAACTTGGTGCTTTTGACGATCTCCACGGAGGAGCCGCCGATGTTCAGCGGAGAGTGGTCAGTCTGTGCTCTTCTGAAGTCAACAACCATCTCTTTAGTTTTGTCCACGTTCAGAGACAGGTTGTTGGCTCTGCACCAGTCCGTTAGCCGCTGCACCTCCTCTCTGTATGCTGACTCATCGTTCTTGCTGATGAGAACCACCACGGTCGTGTCATCGGCAAACTTGATGATGTGGTTCGAGCTGTGCATTGCTACACAGTCGTGAGTCAGCAGAGTGAACAGCAATGGACTGAGCACACAGCCCTGTGGGGCCCCAGTGCTCAGTGTGGTAGTGTTGGTGTTCCCAATCCGGACTGACTGAGGTCTCCCAGTCAGGAAATCCAGGATCCAGTTGCAGAGGGAGGTGTTCAGGCCCAGCAGGTTCAGCTTTCCGATCAGGTGCTGAGGAATGATTGTATTGAATGCTGAACTAAAGTCTATGAACAGCATTCTAACATAAGTGTCTTTATTGTCCAGGTGGGTGAGGGCCAGATGGAGGGCGGTGGTGATGGCGTCATCTGTTGAGCGGTTGGGGCGGTAAGCGAATTGCAGGGGGTCCAGTGAGGGAGGCAGCAGGGTCTTGACGTGCCTCATGACGAGCCTCTCGAAGCACTTCATGATGATGGGTGTAAGTGCAACGGGACGGTAGTCATTGAGGCAGGACACTGAAGACTTCTTTGGCACGGGGACGATGGTGGTGGCCTTGAAGCACGTCGGAACAACGGTGCTGCACAGGGAGGTGTTGAAGATGTCCGTGAAAACATCTGCCAACTGGTCTGCACATCCCCTGAGCACCCTTGCAGGAATGTTGTCTGGTCCAGCAGCCTTCCGCGGGTTGACTCTGTGTAGAGTCTTCCTCACGTCGGCCGTGGTTAGACACAGCACCTGGTCATTGGGAGAAGGGGTGGTCTTCCTCGCCGTCACGCCGTTCTGTGCCTCGAACCGAGCGTAGAAGTCGTTCAGCGCATCTGGGAGGGAGGCATCACTGTCACAGGCAGATGGTGGTGTCCTGTAGTTTGTGATGTTCTGGATGCCCTGCCACGTGCGCCGTGTGTCTGGGCGGTCTTGAAGTGGTTGTGGATTCTCTGAGCGTGTGTGCGCTTTGCTTCTGATGGCCCGGGACAGTTTGGCCCTCGCTGTTCTTAGGGCCACCTTGTCGCCTGCTCTGAAAGCGGAGTCCCGGGTCCTCAGTAGTGCACGCACCTCTGCAGTCATCCACGGCTTCTGGTTGGAGTGTGAGGTGATGGTCTTGGAGACAGTGACGTCATCAATGCACTTGCTAATATAGCTGGTCACTAATGTCGCGTATTCCTCCAAGTCAGTGAAGTCGCCGTCAGTTGCCGCTTCCCTGAACATGTGCCAGTCAGTGTGTTCAAAACAGTCCTGAAGAGCAGAGATGGCTTCTGCTGGCCAGGTTTTCACCTGCTTCAGAACCGGTTTGGAGCGTCTGACTAGCAGTCTATATGCTGGCATTAGCATAACAGAGATGTGGTCTGAGTATCCGAGGTGG
Organism: Pangasianodon hypophthalmus; assembly: GCF_027358585.1. Lineage (NCBI taxonomy): Eukaryota > Metazoa > Chordata > Actinopteri > Siluriformes > Pangasiidae > Pangasianodon > Pangasianodon hypophthalmus. The sequence goes on from NC_069718.1 coordinate 450,128, forward strand.
GGGCGGGGCTCCGCCCGGTACGCGCCGGGGATGTTTGTGTAAACAAGGTCCAGCACGTTTTTCCCTCTCGTTGCAAAGTCCACATGCTGATGGAATTTAGGGAGCACTGACTTGAGATTTGCATGGTTGAAATCTCCGGCAACAATAAACAGTCCGTCAGGGTTTGAATTCTGTAGCTCGCTAATAACCCCATACAGTACACAGAGCGCCTCCTTAGCATTAGCACTGGGGGGAATGTAGACACCAATTATGAGGACGGTAGTGAATTCCCGTGGTAAATAAAAAGGTCTACATCTAACAGTCATAAACTCCACCAGCGACGAGCAGTAACTAGAGACTAGCACAGAGTTCTTGCACCATTCCGTGTTGATGTAGACACACAAGCCGCGCCGCGAGCCTTACTGCACAGAGCTGTGTTTCTGTCGGCACGAAACGAGGCTAGCCCGGCTAGCTGAATGGTGGCGTCCGGAACTCTGTCGCTGAGCCACGTCTCCGTGAAAACAAAGACGCAGCAGTCTCTAAACTCATGCCGTGTAGTTTGCTGGAGTCGGATGTAGTCCAGTTTATTATCCAGGGAGCAGACATTGGAGAGCAGGATGGACGGGAGAGCCGGCCGGCTAGGGTTTGTTTTTAGCCTAGCACGAACCCCCGCCCTCTTGCCGCGCATGGTGTAGGAGTACGTGGTGTAGGAGCTGATGTCACCAACCTTTCCACAAAGTTGACTAAAGTGGGTGCTGTAAGAAATAGACATATTGTAAGAAATAACACTGACTTATTGTAAGAACAACTGTTGTATGACACCTAAATATAACACAGCTTGGGCACAAGGACTTAAATACCACCTTTAAAAACACTCCATCCAGACCCATTTAACAGCTGATACAACTATTTCCTGTGGTGGTAAATAGTCATGTGTATCTATGTATTTATATATGCATCATAAACGAATTAGCTCATAGCCTACATATGTTAACACAATATTTGATTTATAATGGGTGACATACAATATCTTGGTAAGCCTACTGATACCACTGACAGGGCTGCAACAAACGATTATTTTGATAATCGATTAATCTAACGATTATTACAGCAATTGACTAATCGACTAATTGTATTTCACCAATTAATCAATCAGTAGGCTTTGTTCTATTACTCAGTTTTTACAATTGGATAAATATATGGAGTCACACATATTCTAACTAATAAATTAGGTAATCACTTCAGCTTTTGTAAACGTCAAACAATGATATTACTATTGTACAATTACTATTATTTTTTACAATACAAAAAAAATATATATTTGGCACACAAAATGAGATGACAGACAGACATCACATCTCCTTTTGTCAGACATATGGATATGGAACAAAATAAAGGTAAGTGATAAGACATTTTACTCTTGGATAAATTATTTAATCACAACATTAGCTCCCTTAAAAAAAACTTATAATGCTGTAATAATCAAAACAGTCCTGAGCTAGACTAAGCTTTAATCTGTGCAAACCAAACTGTCACTTTAATGAGTTGTCATGTAATGATTTATTTATTTTTGCATTCACTAATAAAGAGATTTTATCATTAGCTAGCTCCACACTGGAGAGCTGCTTAATAACAGAAAATCAAGTTGTAATTCTAACTGAAAGTGACACTGACACTGTTTTTTCATATTTAATACTGTAATGCTGCTTGCTTTAAATCAGTGCTTCTCAAACGTTTTATACCAAGTACCACCTCAGAAAACATTTGGCTCTCCAAGTACCACCATAATGACCAACATTAAAATACAGTAGTGTAGTAGGCCTAACTATTCAGCTGCAGCTCTGCACAGTTCAAAAACGAGGCAGTTTTATTCTTAATAAGAATATTTATTGTGGTCAGCCACTTTAACATTGTAAATACACAGTTTGAACATTATAACTGCACTGTGCTTACACACAGGTGAATAAAAAGCTTAAATAATGATTAAATTAAAATGTGTTGTACCTAAAAGTTAAATAAAAACTGTACTGTACTTAAATGTAAAAAAATATACTCAAATAAAGATTAAATTAAAATGTATTGTGTTTTAACATTAATTTATATTTAATTTAGTGATTTCACTACTGGCACTCGTACCACACTTTGAGAACCACTTCTTTAAATCAATCTATTGTATAAAGCGCTATATAAATGAACGTGACATGACTGGAGTGCCGATTGCAGAGCTGGTGCAAATTTATCCACATCACCATGATCACATGCAACTCAACAGCCTTCGTGACTAACATTTCACAGCGAGACATTGAAATAACAGCAAAAAACAACTAGCAGCTAACATTCAATCAACATTTCCATGTCAGTTGCAGGCTATGGTAGGACTTACCTGCTTTCGATTTCCGAAGTGCCGTCTCATGTGTAGATCCAGCTGCATGACTTGAAAGAGCCGCTTCTCCCATCCTATCCACTTTGATAGATTTACAACAGGCTCTGCACCTGGCCAAGTGATGGTCCTTTGGATCTCTGGCAAGCCATTCTTTGTAATCTTCTTTGGTGAGCCAAATATCTTGAAACTTGCATTTTCCAGGCATCACGTTTCAGCGGTTTCAGCTTATTTTTGCAGTGTTTCACAGTGTGTCTGAAACACACTGAAATCGTAGAGTTTCGCGCGAGCATGAAAGTCATGGCAACGTACAACACAAAGTACCTCACGTGGGAAACACTTAATGAAATGTGTAAATACGCTTAACTAACGTAAAACAAGCAAGCTAGTATGCATAGGCCACGAAGTGTTGGCGAAATAACACATTAGCGGACTGAGGGAATAATATGGAATTTTTTCCAGAAAACTTCTGGCACAAAATAAATTCAAGTACTTTCAAGGACCTGTATCTATGTATGTTTATTTTCAAAAACTTTCCAGGGCCTCAAAAAATTTTTTTCAGATTCACAAACTTTTAAGGATTTCAAGGACCTGTGGAAACCCTGTTTATTAATGCTTTTCACAGGAGTAGGTAGTCGGCTTTGACCTGCTCTGGCTGGCAGTCTAATAAACTCCAGACCTCAAGGCTGGATGTTATCCTCAGCAGGTATAACCTGTTTCTGGCGGTGACCTGGGGCATCATCTGAAGATGAAAGCCAATGTCCTGTAGGTAGGCATGGATGTCGTATCCCCCTCAGGACTTGGGGTGAGCTTATTAATGTTCTTTGCCAGTTTATCAAGGTCTCTAGGTGTTATCCCAGGGGTGATGCCTGGGTGCGCTCGGTGGCATGTTGTCCCCACAGCGCCGGCAGGATGTTCCTGGGCAAAAGTTCTGGAGGCCTTGCAGGGCAAGCCGTTCATCCTTCCTCCATAGGGAAGTTCTGGGATCCTGTTCTACTGGCTTGATATGTCCGGTGTAACTGAGTTTCAAGCTTTAGTTCTCGCCGTAGTTCATACGTGCACTTCAGCTCTTCTCTGACCATATTCAATTCATCCTTAGTTTGCTCGAGCTGTTGAGTCAGTACCTCAGTTTCTGCTCTGGCTGCTTCCAGATGACCCTCGAAAGCCTCGATTTTGGAATTCTTCCTTTTGAACTCGATCTTGGCCTCCTCCAGGAACACACTGGCATGTTGGAATTCCTGTTCCAGGTCTTGTCTGGCAGCCCTGGCCCGTTGTTCCCGTTGCTCAGCATCCACCTGCAAATCCTTCAAAGCCACTTGGAGCCTCTTTATTTCATCCTTGGCCTCCAGCTCCCCCCTGTCAGTTTCCTCCAGGCGCTGCTGAGTCTGTCTTGCATCCTGCTGGAATTCGTTTGTCTGCTACCGGCGTTCCTCAACTTCTTGTTCGAGCCGCATGGCCTTGATGTCGCTCAGCTTCAGTTGGGTGAGGAGGTTGTGAGCTAGGGAGTCGGTGATCTTGGCAAGCTCCTTATGGCTGTAGCTCTGACTGGGGTTGTGCGCCATGAGCTCTCTTATGCTGTCATCCAGCTGTCCTTGACTCTGGTGTCGTAGCTCATCGACCACCTTGGGTAGGAGACTGTCTGTCATGACGCAGAGCAACGCCTCCAACTCTTCCCGGTGGGCCACGAGGTTGACTGCCCAAGACGTCATGGTACTCTTTAATGGGACACTAGAACAGGAGACTGGCACCGACCTTTACAAAATTAGAAGCTTACTGCTTAGTGTGGACTACGTGTATGTTGGGAGTTAATCGTCAAAGAGGATTGTAAGTGGAGAGGGAAGGTAAAGGTGAGAAAAGACAATCAGTGTGACAAATGAAGGAAATCCCTGCTAGGTTTGACTTCGTACAACCTTGGGGTCAGTCAATCGAACCATTTATCACGAATAATTCGACGAGGGAGACACAAGACACTGACGATTACCTGCTGTATGTCTCATGGCTCAGTTTTAACCAGGCTGGGCCGGATTGTGCTAGTTACGCTGGTGGATGGTTTGCTTGGGTAAAGAGGGAGAGATAACACACATATCAGTTAATGATTTCCCATGAACAGTTGGCTAGGCCTATTGATGGTTCTCACAGGCTTGGCTTCCAACTAATTGGCAGTAAAGCATACAGCAGTGAATTGAGGTAGTAAGAAGAAACAGAGAGAGGAGATGCAAACAAAACAAAAGACCGAAAGAAAAATTCTATGGCTGGGACCTTTGGAAACAACTATTTCTTATCAGTTGCAGGTTGGTGTCAACGACTCATAGTGAAACTCTAGAGTGGTGGTATGTAGAGCACAAAAGAAAGAAGAAAGGAAAAAGAAAAAAGAAGAACGAGTGACAAGAGGAGGCCTTGGCTAACTGAAATGAGGAGAGAGTATCTCTGGTTTCAGTTAGACCCGTGGCAAGGTAGTGTTGTCTCCTAATGTAGGGCGCTAGGTGAGTCATTCCTAACCAGGTGGAACTTGCCAAGCAAGACACCCCTACTCTGATCACTTTCCTCCCACGCCACCGGGGAGGACCCAGGCCCACTATCTACCGTGTCCAACAGTATCTGCCACCTCAAGACCTCAGCACAAGGGACCACACACAAAATGCCGTAATCAGCACCCCCTCCTCAGAGGTGGTGGGCAGACCCAGCAAATTGGAGTGTCCAGTGGCTGGTGTCTATGGGTGGTGTTGATACCCTGGACCGGTGGCAGTGGCAGGAGGCCTGTCTCCCAGCAGGTGCGGTAGTGGTGATTCAGAGCCAGGCGGGTTAGCTGCCAAAAACTCACCAGAGGAAGCAATGACCACTTCAGAACCCCCAAGCTAGGGACAAGACACTGAGGTGTAGGGGAGGAAACAGAATCAGTAGGCGGTAGCCTGGTTAAAGGAAAAGAGAGAAAGCAGTAGAAGGGCAGTGCTAAAGATAATGACTGGATGGGGAAGAGGTAAAGTATTATGTGTGACCAAATTATAGTGAAGGAGGGACAGCGACAAGATAAGGAAGTAACCCATTCAATAATCAACAACTGAAGAGATGTGGGGTGTAGGTAGCCGAAAGAGTACTAAAGTATTATTCACTCTAATCTATTTTCCGGAATTATAGAACAGACAGGCATTCAAGTTGACACTGTCTTGCTCAGACTCTTAATATAAGGTGCCCGCATTCTCCACCAATATGTAAGGAATTTAGCTAATTTAGATGTCGACTTAGTTTGATCTTGCAATTATTATGGAAATAAGGGTCATTAATGTAAACAGTAATATTGATTATCCTGGGGGAATTTTATCCGAATAAGTTTATACCATTGAATGCTCATTTCATCCAGCGAAATGTTTGGTGAGGCGTCTTATTGACCCTGGCCAGTCATTACTATCGCGGCCTTCAACAGTAATAACTTCCGTTGAAGACAACCCTTATAGAGCACGGTACTAAGATCGGGCACCTTAGTAACTTAGATGGTGAGCAGAGAAACACAGCACAACATCACCTTAAACATAGACGAGACTTTATTACACTAAGCTACCATACGCATAGGCTAAACTACTACAGGCATATCCTAAACTACAACACACAACCAACACACACATACACATTCATACAGGTAGGAATATGGCATGAAAAGAACCAGTGATAATAATCAGAGAGTTGAGTTCTTAGACATGAGCATGAAAAGTCACTAGACCCTGACCTGACTGAACCATCAGTATATCAGCATTAATCGGTGAATTGGTTAAAAAGTTTTAAGGTTACTGCACCAGCTTAATGAAGTTGGGAGGTATCAATCCTTGTTTTGCTTGGGTGGTGAATGGAAGTATTTGGTGTTGGTCAGCAGGTTCTATTCGGACCGGAGTTGGAGGATCTCAGAGAAGTTATTGATCATTGCCAGAGAGGGAGGATGGAGTCTGGATGGCTGGGCGAAGGGTCGAGTCGAGCGATGTTCGTCGATGAAAGCCTTGGGATCATCTGGTGCGATCATCTGGTTCTCTTTCTGTTCCAGCTCAGTTCCAGCTCCAGCTCCAGCTCAGCTCCAGCTCGCTTACTTGCTTGGGCATGAGGTTTTTATGCTAGTTTGGATGAGCCGGCCTCCTAAGGTCTTCAATCAATCGCAGGTCGGCTTGGAGAGGATTGGAGAGCGACTTGCTAATTGACTGATTGGATAGCCCTCCAGCTAATTTGCAAGTGACCCCTCCCGGGTTGCCTCCTTCTCAATGTCCATTGTAATGTGGCCTTATTTACCTTTAATACTCATAATAACTGTGTGGTATGAGATACTGAGAATTGCACACCATCAACAGCTTCAGCACATGGAAACAAACATGCAGATACCAAACACGACATACATACGTGTCACCATTAGCTTCTGGATATAATGGTATGTTTACAGAGTGACACAGATCTAATATTATGTAATTTCATTAATAGTAGGGTTGCGTTATAATGTCGGTTTGAATACATGATTTCGGAGGTAGCGCCCGGCTTCCCACCATGTGAGAAGTTGCTGTAACTGAGTTGTAAGTTATCCTTAGACTCTTGCCCTCTTGTTTGATACAGCATGTGGTAGGGCATGTTCCCCATATGGACTTAATGCTCAACCCAGCGTCTACATTGACATAGGATAAGACAGAACACAAAGAAAGAAGAAACATTCTTAAAGTTGAGAAGTATTGGGTATGGAGTTCCCTTTTGCTGACTCAGTTCAGAACAAAGGTCATTCCAACTCAGCAGGATGTAGCATGGTGTGAATTGGGAGAAGCTCAACCAGACACTTAATCCAAACAAAAGGCCCCTTTTAAGGTTGGACAACTCAAGGTCAGCTCCACTGAGGGGTAATTTACACCCTTTTATTAGGGATCCTGCATTCCGATGACCATTAGCATCCCTTAATGTTTAACGAACGGTCGTTTAGCCTAGACAGGCTGGAGCCGTCTTAGGTCTGTTTGTTGCAAAGGAATGTTTTTCTTTGTCCTGTGTGTGGTTGGAGAGACAGTCAGTTTCTTCAGTTTGATGATCTCTGAGTTCCTACACACCTAATTATCGCTTGTTTTTCATTTCTAGAACATTTTACTCACTTGTTTATGTATTTTCAAAATTGTGAATTTTACCATTCAGTCTACGCTGTAGAAAGAAAATGTATTGTAGTTGGGCTGATTTCATCAGCACTCGATGTTGAGAGCCACTGTTTTAAAGCTATATTACGTTGATCAGATATTTGTATTCAAAACATTAGTAACTTTATATTATTTAAAGGAGAGAAATTACCTTTTATTTCACCTTGTTAATCACGTTTTACCATAAAGTAGTGAGTATACTGACCTGATCTTTATTAATTAATTAATTGAACTTTATTTTGACCATTTATATTGAGTGAATATTAAATAATAAAAAAGGATAATGTAGACTTCAGTACTGAACCACTTCACATGAATATACTAATCAAATTTTAAAATTATGTACATCTTCAGATGAGTCCAGCACAGGAATGTTTATTATGGACCGCTTTATCCAGCATCATGCATGCCTGATCCTGGGAATGCGCGCGCGCGCGAAAACGCACAGTGTTCTGCGCATGTTCAGTGGCCTGTAATGTTTTTTTTTTCCTTCGCCACACCTCCACAAGCGCCCACGTGGACGGCGGGAAAAATAATCGGATGACGTCATCTCACTTCGGCTCAAAGAGGTTTACAGCTCAGTCAGTGTTGAGCTTCACTCCTGCAGCTGCTTTTGTGCTCCACACCTGGAAACCCTGTCCACAGGTGAGTCAACTGCACACCGAGGCGCAGGTAATACAAGTAAAAGGGTCGTTCTTGTGACTTTTTGCGGTAGTTTTAATATCCTGCTTTAAAATCTGAGGTAAATTAGCCTGAATCTGAAGCTGCTCGGCTAACAGTTGGAGCCTGAATCCAAAATGGCTTCCTACTCACTATGTAGGTGCCCTAGATAGGGGCATATAATGATGGAGTCTACACCCTATGTAGTGCACTAAATATCCAATAGGGACAGCTTCAGCATTCAGCCTCGTGTATAAACTAACTGTACATTAATGTTCATTATAGTGAGTTAATTTCTTTTAAACTGTTCAGTTTAATTAGCTAATAGCTAAGGTAACATTTTCGTGATTAGTTAAACATTATTCCTGAGGTACTGAATGAATTTACTCTTTATCAGTGTTTGTACTCTGATTTACAGCTAAACTAACTGCTGAGATTCTTTGCAAACTAACTGTAATGTAAACATATCGGAGTCCTGTTCTATGAAACATTTTTTTTATAAACAATATTATCAGTTAAATTGTCTTTAATTCAGAGAAGCTCCTAAAGTTCTGTGATAATTTCTTTACAGGTCTTACAATGAAATCCAGACTGCATTCTTTCAGAAAGTCTCCTGAACCTGATGGCTCACAGGTAAAGCTCAGTGATGTTTATAACAGATTAATGTCATGTTCGCGGTCAAAAATAATTCATTTATTACATGATTAGTGCAGAATACAGCTTTTTGTTTAGTAGGTCAGTTTGGTTCTGTAATTTGTAATTTGTTGCAGTAATTTAAACATTGATCAGGTTTCTTGTTTAGTTGCATGCTATCATGTGTAGTTAGTTCCCAATATTGTGCAAAAAAAACCAAAACAAAATTGTATAAGTGTTAGGAATTTGAGATACACTACTTCAACTCCATCACTTTATCCTTTCAGTAAGTTAATTACAAAATCAAGACTGTTGGAATATATACATCAGCTAAATGCCTAAATACATAAAATTATGAATGACTATACCTTTTTCTCTTTGGTAAAACTTGTTGTGCTATATGCAAATGAAAATGGATGGGTTAAATGCAGAGCACAAATTCTGAGGATGGGTCACCATACTTAGCAACAAGTCACTTTGCTATCAAAAATGACCAATCAACAAAATTCAGTCAGCACTTTCACTTTGAACCAATAAAGTTAATTAATTTGTATTTCTTAAGAAGTGAGTCAGAAATAAATAAGGTAGCTAATTGTGAACATCTGATAATATAAATACTAATAAATGTACTGTCTAATAGTCCCTAGTCTTGAGTCCAGTCTTTTAAGTTAGCCATTTTTGAGTGCGGTTTAGTGTTTAGTGTTAGTTGTAACTTTTCTTTGCCTCTAAACAATCACGGAGTGATTGTAGTGTCTGCTTAATAAAATGGATGAACTTGGAGCTTCATTATAGTTTATAATATTTTGTGATTATTCCTCAATTTATAGTTATTTTATGAAAATTAGTAGCCTTAAACTTAAAGAATGCTAAGCATGTAAATACCTAATACTTTAACAATGCTGAACAGTACCAGTTTAACATAGTTTATCTGAAAAGGTTAATGCATCCTATGAAGAACATTATTCTGTTTAAACTGTTAGTAATTAGCTACCAAAAACATATTGGTACTGGCTATCGTGCTTGTGTAGAGAAAAGCGTAGGTAGCAGAAACTAGCTGTCTTTTCCAGTCATATTTTCCAGGTGTACAGTATGCTTGTTTTCATCATATAATTGCAACAATTATGTTTCATGCTCCTCTGATAAACAGCGATCATATAAACATTTGTAACCTTTATTTTTAAAGCATGGTGAGGATGTGCAGACCAACACTTCAGATGGAGGGATGTCAGGCTCTGTGGGACACGTCACCCCTGTGGACAAACATGATGGAGGACAGCTGAAGAATCTCAAATCCCATAAGTCTGGTAGGCACATAAACATGTTAACACCATGAACATGTTGTATTTGATGTATTTCTGGGTTTGTAAGCCCTTTCCCAGACCTTTATGCAGGAATTGAGTGGCAATTACAGTTTAAGCATGAAAACAATTCTCCAAAACTCTCCCAGATTGCCAGGCTCCTTACCCTATCATGGAAAGTAAGTGCTCTCCATGGAAACTCATTTCTACCATCTGTAGTTGCAACCAGTAAAAGAAAGCTTTGTTACATTGACTGTAACACTTCTGCTGCTGACCTGATATGTTTCTCAATCTGTTCTCAGCTGTTTTCACTCTTGACTAACAGGGCAAGGTACTTAAAATCCTCCACCAGGTGCAGGGTCTCTCCCCTCACCTATATGGAGCATCCCAGTCTTTCCCAGGAGGAACCCATGATTTCAGACTTAGAGGAGCTAATTTCATTTCAGCTGCTTTAGTCAGCAGAAAAATGTTCAACTGTCAGAATTAAGGATGAGAAAGTTAATAAGCATTCAGTGCCTAATGTACATATGTACACATGTCATCAGCGTAACAGTGGAAGCTAATACCATGTTTACGGATAATTTTGCCCAGAGGTAGCATATATAAAGAAAAGAGCAGAGAGTCTAAAACAGAACCTTGCGGGTCACCAAACTTTACCTTAGTATGTGTAGTGTAGTCACCATTTACGTTTACAAACTGATAACGATCAGTCAAATAAGACCTGAGCCAGGAAAGGGCTGTTCCCTTAATGCCTACTACATTTTCTAGTCTATTGAGGAGAATAGCATGATCAATGGTATCAAAAGCTGCACTAAGGTCAAGCAGCACAAGCAAGGAGACACAACCCTGATCAGAGGCCAGTAGTAGGTCATTTACCACTTTAACCAGTGCTGTCTCTGTGCTATGATGAGGCCTAAATCCTGACTGATACATTTCATGAATGTTATTCCTATGTAAGTATGAGCATAGCTGCTGTGCTACGACCTTTTCTAGGACCTTGGAGATAAAGGGGAGGTTTGATATTGGTCTATAGTTAGACAGCTGCCAGGGGTCAAGGTCAGTTTTTTTTAATCAAGGGCTTGATAACTGCTAATTTAAAAGATTTAGGTACATAGCCAATGCTAAGGAAAGAACTGATTATTTTTAGAAGAGATTTGATTGTTTCAGGAATTATCTGTTTGAAGAAACAAGTAGGTAAAGGATCTAGTACACAGGTTGATGATTTTGATGAAGAAATTAGTGAAATTAGTTCGGTCTCTCAAAGAGGATTAAAACATTCTAATCGTTGACCTGATATTTTTATATTATCTACCCCTCTGCTGTAGCCATCACTATTCAAGGTACCAACAAATAGCCTGCACCTATTTGTTGCAGTTTGGCTTGAGGAGCAAATCACTGTTGATGGAAGCATACTTCCATCACATTCTTTTCCATTAAAGTGTGTACAAGCATATTTTATTCACATTCAGTCTGGCAATTGTAAGCCTATTGTAATTGGCTACCTAATGTATATGTATGTGTAATCTTTATATAAAAGATTGCAATCTGGCTATCCACGCTTCTGTGCACACACACTCCTGAGCACTGGTTTTCCATAGAAAAGCACATTTTTATTGGTCTTGGAGTTTCTTAGTGTTTCTTGCTTATTTATCATAAATCACTCATAATTATTATAAGGCGGTTGCTAGAGGACATGTTTCATATAGAAAATGTTATTTACTGGCTGTGTAGCATTAAAAGTGATTGAATAAGTTCTCAGTCTATGAGCTGACTTGTAGATTGTAATCATTGTACTGTTCACCATCATAATTACCAGTGCATTAAAGCAGTGCTTACTTCTGTATTAAATAATTTTCTCAGTTAAAAATATCCTCTATTAAACCTCAAAAAAATATGTACACACTGAAACAGCCTTTAGCAATATTTCAGTAATTTTATTGTATTTTATGGTATTTTTTTTCTTTTCATAGAAAAGAAGCTGCATTATCGTTCACAGTGTGGGAAGAGCATCACTCGCAAGCATACGCTCCAACACCAGCGAATTCACACAGGAGAGAGGCCATATCACTGCGACCAGTGTGGGAAGAGTTTTGCCTACAGAAGTGTTCTCATAGCGCACCAGCGAATCCACACAGGAGAGAAGCCGTATGACTGTTCACTTTGTGGGAAGAGTTTTGCTAGTCGAAGTCATCTCAAACAACACCAGCGCATTCACACAGGAGAGAAGCCGTATGACTGTTCACATTGTGGGAAGAGTTTTGCTAGTCGAAGTCAACTCAAAGAACACCAGCGCATTCACACTGGAGAGAAGCCGTATGACTGTTCACATTGTGAGAAGAGTTTTGCTAGTCGACGTCAACTCAAACAACACCAGCGCATTCACACTGGAGAGAATCCGTATGACTGTTCACATTGTGGGAAGAGTTTTGCTGGGCATCGTTGTCTCAAAATACACCAGCGAATTCACACAGGAGAGCAGCTGTATGACTGTTCACAGTGTGGGAAGAGTTTTGCCTATAGAAGTGTTCTCATAGCGCACCAGCGAATCCACACAGGAGAGAAGCCGTATGACTGTTCACTTTGTGGGAAGAGTTTTGCTAGTCGAAGTCATCTCAAACAACACCAGCGCATTCACACAGGAGAGAAGCCGTATGACTGTTCACATTGTGGGAAGAGTTTTGCAAGTCGAAGTCAACTCAAACGACACCAGCGCATTCACACTGGAGAGAAGCCGTATGACTGTTCACATTGTGGGAAGAGTTTTGCAAGTCGAAGTCAACTCAAACAACACCAGCGCATTCACACTGGAGAGAAGCCGTATGACTGTGAACAGTGTGGGAAGAGTTTTGCTGGGCATCGTTGTCTCAAAAAACACCAGCGAATTCACACAGGAGAGAAGCCGTATCACTGTGAACAGTGTGGGATGAGTTTTACTGCCAACGGTTCCCTCAGAGTGCACCAGCGCATTCACACTGGAGAAAAGCCGTATCACTGCACACAGTGCGGGAAGAGTTTTACTTCCCAGAGTACTCTCAAACAACACCAGCGCATTCACACAGGAGAAAAGCCGTATCACTGCACACAGTGCGGGAAGAGTTTTATTCAAAGTTTTTCTCTAAAACTACATCAGCGCATTCACATAGGAGAAAAGCCGTATCACTGCACACAGTGCGGGAAGAGTTTTGCTACCCAGGGTAATCTCAAAATACATCAGCGCATTCACACAGGAGAAAAACCGTACCATTGCGACCAGTGCGAGAAGAGTTTTACTCAAAGTGGTTCTCTAAAACTACATCAGCGCATTCACACTGGAGAAAAGCCATAGTGTGGGGAGAGCTTTACTCAACAGAATCTCCAATCAGTGTGGAATGGGCTTTACTATTTTAAGTCGGTTTATGGCAGATAAGTGCACCAATATGGAGCCATCAGCAGGTGAAGTGAATTTGTCAAGTCAAGGAACGTAACCCTTGATCTGTATATATGATGCAGTTTTGTTTTGAGTTTTTAAAAAAATAGCTTTTAGTTTTGACTTTGTGCCCGTGAAATCAAAGTTGGTGCTTTATATTTTATGACAGAATTTTATCATTGATTTTTAAATGTCAAAGTATTACTTAATGTTTGTATAAAAACAATTTTTAGTAAGCCATGTAGCTACAACATTATACCAAGAAACGTGCCTGGATTAGGGCTACCGAGACCTACCTCTGGAGCCAGGCTTGGTGGTGATGTCTGCAGATGAGCATCTGGTGACCAGAACACCCATGTGCCTAGGTCAGCTAACCATTAAATAGTGAGGTGAGCCATTTTGCAGGCTCATCACATCCGTAATTAAGAGTAGGAGGTCACGTGCACTGCCAGTTGGGCAGCAGGTATGTGCTGGACAGTCCAGTGGACTAGACGCTTAGAAAGGAAACTGGCTTTGGGAATGCAGAAACGTGTATCAGATGCGCTTTGCACAAGGCAAGAAGAAAGCCTTTATGTCACAGAGATTACAATGAAATATTCATTACTTCACATATGGCAGCTTGGGAGGAAGTTGGGGTCAGAGCATAGGGTTAGCCACGATACAGGGCCTCCCTTAAACTGTACAACTTAACCACAAGTGTTTTTAAATGTTTACATTTTTATTAAACTACACAGCAGAAATATAACTACATACAAATAAAAACCTTATTAATGCAATGTTGTGTTCCAGTTGGGATCCAGCCATGAACTGCTGCTGCTCCTCCACTCAAATGGAGTGGAATTACCTACTTATTAGGAACTTATTAGGAGACAGTTACCCCCATTTTATTCAGTTCAATTCAATTTTATTTTTATAGCGCTTTTAACAATGGACATTGTCACAAAGCAGCTTTACAGAAATAAATGGATTCACAAAAATATAGTGTAAATATGTGAATTTATCCCTAATGAGGAAGCCAGAGGCGACGGTGGTGAGGAAAAACTCCCTGAGATGATATGAGGAAGAAACCTTGAGAGGAACCAGGCTCAAAAGGGAACCCATCCTCATCTGGGTGCAACGGATAGTGCGATTATAAATAAATCCCTTCTATTATTGTGTACTATGTGGACAAATAGTGCAAATGTGCAACCAGTAAATTCATCACAAGGAATAAATATATTATATACAAGGAAAAGTGTTCTGATAGCCAACGGTCAATCAAAAGAATTTCAAATGTAGGACTGGCGGTGTAAAAGTTAATGGTTTGCTGTATAAAAATCGAAAGGCTCTGTACCTGCTTGTGGTAAAATTGTGGTTAACTACCTACCTACACAATAACCATAGTTTCTATAAACCACCACAGGAAATACATGGCAGTATGACACTAACCAGTTATCATAAGGCATCATAGTAGCTCATGTTAAAATCATGGTTAACTATGCAATAACTGTAGTAGCTATGATCTACCCTAGTAAAAGTATGGTGAGTTTTTGTAAGGGTGCAGTCAGAAACATGTCTTCTCACAATGTTGTGACAAACACAGGATCTTCAGACCCTCATCTCAGAACAAGTGATTTCTGCATGTGTTCCTCCCATACCTTTTATGGCTTCAGAACGAGGTTCCAGAGTACACTAGAAGAAACTAGCAGAAAAGAACAGCTTATTGTACAACTCTGTTCATGCTGAAATGTACTTCAGTGATGGTGTTTTATTTTTCATATTTTATCCATGAATATTTTATTTCTATACTCTGTGTAGTGAAACAAGTAGAAACAATTAAAACAAGTGAATATTTTTAATGCAAAAGTGAGTTTCCTCTTTTAGTGTGAGCCAAGAAAAACAAAAACATTAACAGTCCGTAGTGAAGAGACAGAGACCTCGAGTTGTGAAGATTTTCTGAACTTTATTAAACAAAATACCCTTTTTTTTCTTACAGGAAGCAGTATGTAAATAAATATAGAAGAATGTGCAGATAAAATTTTACAGCCTGTGCAAACAATAAAATTCTTAATTGCTTAAAATTCATCTCTTCACTCTACGTCTATAATAACAATCCCTTAAGGATAATGCTAATAATAAATGACCTACGATTGTTAAATAACTTATAAGCAAAGAAGAAATCGAGCAATCTGTCAAGTACAGTCAGCGTTTGATTATGCTACATGCAACTACTGTAATGAGGATGAAGACCAGAGCGGCCACGCCCACACCGCCAAACATCAACACTTTCTCACATGTAGTCGCTTCATCTGGTCAGAGAGAGAGAAAGAGAGAGAGAGAATTACATTTCAAAATGCAGGAATATTGTTATAGAAAGTAAAAATAATTACATTACACATGAATTCTATGTCCTTGGTCATTCTTGCCTTCAATCTCCACATTCGCTTGTTGCGTGACTGCTGTTTCCTCTTCTTTCACTAAAAAAACAAAGCAGTTAAGATTTAAACTTTCAGTCAGAGTTTCACATCCTTTTCACAAAAAGTGGAATCAGTAAACCACTTATTAGAGTGATTGCTTAAAGTCTGCTGTATCTAAAGTTACTTTTTATTTAGCATTTTTGTCTAACGTTTTTAATTTTATGTGTTTGTTAATTGTTCTCAATGGCCATGAGATCAGATCTCAAAGAGACTCTCATAATAATAAAACCGAAGCCTGGTGGGACGTGTTGAAAAAGTGTTCAGAATGCAGCATGAATGTAAAATACCAGCGCAAACATGAGTGTGTATTCAGTATAAAGTCTTTTCACAGGCTTTTGGAATGTCGTTGGCATCGGAGCTGCAAATGTCCCGCAGATATCTAATATAAAGTCCTAATTTCAAGAAATAGACCCTTTTCTAAAAGTGTAGTTTTTCTTTTTTGTAAGTAAGTTTTACTTGTGAAGTCCTCAGTGATGGCAGCTATATCCCTCCTGTGTTATCCATATAACACAATCAGGACTGTACTCACTATGATTCAACCAAAAGTAGTGGAGTACAGTGACGTTATTTTTATTCTCCTGTCCCAGCTTGTAAGGACGCTGTGGTCGGAGTGCAGGGTCAGCCGTGATGAGGCATCCCTGGAGCAGATAGGGTTAAGGGCATCAAGTTAAGGTGTGAACCTCTGACCTTCATCCAGAAGCGTAATCACTCTACCACCTGTTGAGGTGTTTAGGACAAGACCTGAACAACGGCAGTGAGTCTGTTAAAGTTTAAGTGTGTTAACTGACTGTGTTAATCTTTAGTGTTCAACTGCATCATGTTTGTTGGTTGACTGAAAAAACCTACACATTTCATGTCCTCACGTTTCAGACACGTGAATTTTCTTTACCAGATTCCGGACAGGGGACAGAGATCCACAGGACTGCTGCTTGTTGAAGATTTTTTTTTAATGTAGTGGCGTGTAGTCAAGTCAGTCTTCTACAGTGTGACATCACATGAAACAGAAGGGTGGGGACTACACATTTCTGAACAATGACACACTGGAGCACATGTATTCTCCTCGGTCCAGATTGAAGTGGGTGGAGCTAAGTGGTTCTAAGGGGTTCTATGACTTATGGTCTGCTCCCCATACTGTTTTAGTGGAGGATGATGATGATGATGATGATAATAATAATAATAATAATAATAATTGTAACAGTAGAGTTCCAGCATCTGTGGTGCTTGGACCCCTAATAAACAGAGCAACACAAACCTTCAAACTGCAATCTGGTCACTTTCTTAAACTGCATCAGGTCCCCGAATGTAGTTTTAGTTCCACAGAAATAAAGTCCCAGGTCGTCTGTCGTGATGCCGATGATGGTGAATATAGCCGTGTTAACCTCGGGGTCTGACTCCAGGATGAAGCGATTCTCATCTCTGTTATAATGAACAGGGAGGATTTTACGAGTGCGGGTTTTCTCAGCTGATATCAGAAGTGTAAAATCGTCTGAACTCAGGAGATACCAGGCCACCTGCTCATGCCCGGTGATGTTACATCGCAGTGTGATGGTATCTGTCGGTCTGACAGTCTGTGTGTGAGGAGACGAAGAGGTGTCTGAAAAACATGAATATCCGTTTTAAAGTGCAGTCTTTAAACCGAGACACTGGGTGTGTGAAGTTTACTTTCTCAGTTTTGCACTGCTGCACTTCTAGAAACTTTATAAACTACTCTGTGATTTGTATTTGATATAATAATGTAGACCATATAACATCTAACATTTTGCAGCCAAGGACCCCTTTAACTATAAATAAATTCCACAGACCCCCTCAGTACTGATTTATTTTATGAATATAATCTATTCATATATTCAGCTACACTAACTATTCAGATATTACGCTTATTAATTAAATGTGTGCACTAATATTTCAGCTAATTTTGGAGAGGTTTTTTTTATGCGTAGGTCTTCCTGTTTTTATGTTATTAAAGTTTGGATTAAACTCATTCAATTATAGTGATAACTAATAAATACAAGAATGCATTAATAAATATTACTTTTATTATGCTGGATTGTAATTTTTTTTTTTTTTACAACTGTAACTAAATAAAAAACAAAATAAAAGTCAGACACTCTGCTTCACAGACTCCACTCTGAGATTTATGTCCATATATTATAGTCATAATAGTAAGCACTGTCATTAACAGAAAAGAGAAGTGGTAAGAAAAGAAGTTTAAAGTAAACATACCAGCGGAAAAGGCTTGCAAATGCGTGCAAGTCAGTAGAAAGAGAAGTATGTACACCTCCATTTCGAGCGAGCAAAACGAATAGAAACCTTTGTGTTCAGAGGTGTTTTTGTGCAGGAAATGTTGCCTTCCTCAGAACTGAAGAGGCTTCGCATTTAAAACCACATCATACATGTTACAGAACCTCTGATACGTGTGTTTGGCACGTGCAACCTAATTTATCTGTTCTAAGTTGTTCGTAGCTGTTGGTATGGAATTCAGTCTGTAATCTTCTCGTTAAAATGAAACTAAATAAAGGACCTTGATCATTTTTTGTCTAGTGAGAGAAACGTGTAAACTTTATCTAAAGCAGTCCATGAAGGTTCTTCTCTGGGTTCTCTAACCTTGTTTTAGTTTATTATTGTATTGGGTTTATTTTAGACTGAAAATAACCACAAGGCTTTTGGCTGCCTATGACAGGACACCAAAGTTCAGTGTGTAAGTGAAATTAGTAAAAATAAATAAATAAATAAATAAATGTACTTTTTTTTTTTTTTTTTTTTTTTTTTTTTTTTTAGAAATTTAGATTTATTGAGTTAACTTTTTATACAGTCACCTGACACACTTGAATCTACAATAGTCCCATTGCCAAGAACAAATTCTATAAAACACCACATACAGTGTGTATCTGAATTACGGTCATTTTTATTTTATTGTTAAACCTAAGTGTTAAAAAATGGCCCATCTCAAATCAGCTGCACGTTCAGGGGTTTATGATCGAATGTATTTCTGATAGTCACACAAGTGCCTTTGATAGCTCGAGTGGGTGACTTTGTGAAAAATGCAGAAGTCCAGTTTCAGATCTACCTGTTACACATGGTGTAGGTTGGGAATTTGATAGGCCAAGAGAAATGCTAAAATTTCCAGCTTTTTCCCCTATTTTTTCTCTAAAATATGCCAAAAAACAATTGCTCAGTTTAGCAGCTCACATCTACCAAAATCTACTGCAACCCCAAACACACACGACGTATTTGAGTCACTTCCTGCAGCCGAGTCGATTCAGATTCAAGCAAACATTCTTTTAGTTAAATCCAACATTAGTGCTAAAAGGTTTGTACACACTATATATGCATGTCATCTGTTGTTTTTATTTACAATATAATCTCCTCTTCTTGATGTTGATTATGGTGGTTATGTTACAGGGAGCATGTGTATTCCCAATTCAACATTTTTATATTTCCTATTTTTATGCCATATTGTTATTATGGTCTGGTTTTTCACAACACCTTGTACAATAATTCACAAATAACTTATGCGAGTCTTACAGGTGTTGCATCCCAGTCTAGGGTTGGAACAATAACAGAAAGACTAGCAAGAATATTCACAGTATATGGAGATATAATGTAGAAGTATTTACAGTCACCGTAAAATTGCTTCAGGTCGGCCAAGGCCAAAATAATAAACACACACCCACAATAACTGAAAGAACGAGAAACTGACTTTCCTATTTTAAAAGAAGACACCAAGTGAAAACTGCTTCCCTTTCTCTTTAACTAACAAAAAAAAATAAACACAGAAACACCCAAACCCAACAAAAATGGCAGCGAAGCCTTATGACCAGTGACTTGGACAACAAACACAATTATTTAGATAATAGGAATATATCCAAAAATCTAGCAATTACAACCAAAAGGGGGACAGGCGTAACTCAGTGTTCACAAAACATGCTTAAAAATACAAATTACAAATCAAGTCACACAGCATTAATCACAAGTGACTGAGTACGAAGCCGAGGCGTTCACTCCGGTGGTCCCTTTAATGCCGTCAGCACACCTACAGGACATGATCCCTCGGGAAGTGACGAACACCTGGACACAGAAATCACACAGAAAACACAGAAACACATCAGTGTACAATTATGCTAAATATGTCCATGAACACTTTTTAAGGTTTTGGTGTTATTTTTATGTATCTTTTATTTAATATCTACTGCAAATGTGCAAGAATTTTATTGTACAAGGAAGAAATCAAGTTCTAGAAACCTGGCCAATATAATGCATTCCGACTGATGACGAGTGGTAAGTAGGTTGCATTTGTATTTGGTAAGCATGACCATCATGATGGAAAATCTTTATATGAGAACTTGTGCTTAGCAGGATGTGGTGATCTGTCTGAAGAGAAACAAAGCTAAAACCGAACGTGACTCCATGCATATGAGCAACCTAATGAAAAACACAGCTAAGGAGTCCAATTTTAAACTTGCAAAACTTGCTTATCTTCAGAACATGTTCTTCAGGTGGGTGTAGCAGTGCGTACCTCTTCACAGCAAGAGCACATAAAATGAGTGTCAGTCATTTTGGAGTGTGCTCTTATATATCTCTTACACCACCACTTCCTATTCAACTGACAAAGTGAGATATACTGACTGTGTGTGAAGTAATGAAAGTAAACTAAGCTTAATTAACTGCAGTAGTAAATGTGACCTCTGAGATATTACTTAGGCTGTGCAGTAGACTGATGTGGACCTAGAAGTTTTATTTGGTCTTCACAGAAGATGAAGGGAGAACATTCCACTGGTTAATGCATTAAAACATTCAGTCAATAGACTTGTAGAGGAGGTGCCAATATTTATGGTTTAACTGCAGCATTTTTCGATTTTTGATCCGTTGCTATGGTGAAACATGAGCCACCTGAAAACTATGCTTTTCTGCTTTTTAAGATAAATCAACAGGTTTGTTGAGGTAAAATTCTGAAGAAGTGATGATGTATAAACGAGTAAAGGGCCTAGAATAAACCTCTGTGGGACGCCACATGATTCAGCACAATGCTGAAAGTCTATTTTCATCTTTAATTATAAATATTTGAGTAAATAATGCTACAGATACCAGAATTATAATCTCTGTAACACTTTATTGTATAGATCAGCAATAAGTGGGTAATGGCATCAATCATCTAATGGGTACTAAATAATAATCAATAATTGTAGCAGAAACAAGTCATTCAGCTAAAACAAATAGCATACCCATAAATGTAACTTTTCCCACTATTAAAATATTATATGAATTTTATTAATATTGAGTAATACTAGACATTTAGACATTATAGAGTAGGTTTTCTGGGGCAGCATGGCTAAGCCCCACTAACCCCAAGTGCTAGCTGCACTGAGTCGTCACTTAGGTTCCACCGTATTGAGACTGTGTCTGTTCCCCGAGCCAAACAAAATTATAGACATACTCA
Organism: Pangasianodon hypophthalmus; assembly: GCF_027358585.1. Taxonomy (NCBI): domain Eukaryota; kingdom Metazoa; phylum Chordata; class Actinopteri; order Siluriformes; family Pangasiidae; genus Pangasianodon; species Pangasianodon hypophthalmus. The sequence goes on from NC_069718.1 coordinate 471,518, forward strand.
GACAATTTGTTTTAGTAATCTAATTAACATAAAATTAAATCAAACTGAATGCGTAGCCAGCACCGTTGATCTGAAGCTAGGACTGTTGAATATTAGATCTCTTACGTCTAAAGCGCTTCTTGTTAATGAAACCATTACTGATCAGGAGTTTGATGTACTGTGTTTAACAGAAACGTGGATTAAACCAAACGAGTTTGTAGCATTAAATGAAGCTAGTCCTCCCGGGTACAGTTACATACATCAGCCCCGTCTAACTGGCAAAGGAGGAGGCGTCGCAGTCATTTATAATGATAATCTAGCCGTCACACAAAAACCTAGTCATAAATTCAACGCATTTGAAGTTCTTTATTCTAACATAACATACGTAGCCACTAAAAATAAGTCTACCCAGGTGATTCCAGTAATTATTATTTACAGACCCCCAGGGCCATATTCGGAATTCCTGTGTGAATTTGCGGATTTCATCTCTAACCTGGTTGTTTCTTTAGACAAGGCATTAATTGTTGGAGACTTTAATATTCATTTTGATAATCAGATGACCCTCTGAGAACAGCAGTTGTGTCCATTCTAGATTCTGTAGGGGTTAATCAGAATGTAATAGGACCCACTCATAGTGGTGGTCACACTCTTGATTTAATACTAACATTCGGATTAAATATAGAAAATATAGTCTCATGTCCACAGTCTGAAGCTATCTCAGATCATTACCTCATCTCATTTAAAATGTGTCTTAATCATAGTATATGCACCTTGCCACGTCACCGTGTCAAACGTTCGTTCACGTCAACAACTGCACAGAGTTTTATCAGTAATCTCCCAGATTTATCAACCATGATTGGATCACCGTCTGATCCCGAAGAACTTGACCAGGCAACTGAATGCTTAGAATCAACGTTCTGCAACTCGCTAGATAAGGTAGCTCCACTTAAAAGAAAAATAATTAGGGAGAAAAAGCTAGCACCCTGGTATAGCGATCACACACGAACTTTAAAACAGACCACTCGAAAACTAGAACGTAAATGGCGTCAAACTAACTTGGTAGTATTTCAAATAGCATGGAAGGAGAGCCTTTTGAGCTATAAGAAAGCTCTTAGTGCTGCTAGATCAATGTATCTCTCCACCCTAATTGAAGATAACAGAAATAATCCTAGATTCTTATTTAATACTGTAGCAAAATTAACTAGGAATAAGACCACAATAGAAACACGCACACAATCATTATATAGCAGCGATGACTTCATGAATTTTTTCAATGGTAAAATTGAAAATATCAGGCTAGAAATTCAGACTATTAATTTAAAACCGGACAGTTCTATAACTAACCCTGTAGATGATAATATGATAATATCATAATAATATTAGATAAACAACTACAACGCTTTACTCCCCTTGAAGAAACTGAACTAATTTCACTAATTTCTTCATCAAAATCATCAACCTGTATACTAGATCCTTTACCTACTTGTTTCCTCAAACAGATAATTCCTGAAACAATCAAACCTCTTTTAAAGATAATCAATTCTTCCCTTAGCACTGGCTATGTACCTAAATCTTTTAAATTAGCAGTTATCAAGCCCCTGATTAAAAAACCTGACCTCAATCCCTGTCAGCTGTCTAACTATAGACCAATATCAAACCTCCCCTTTATCTCCAAGGTCCTAGAAAAGGTTGTAGCACAGCAGCTATGCTCATACTTACATAGGAATAACATTCATGAAATGTATCAGTCAGGATTTAGGCCTCATCATAGCACAGAGACAGCACTGGTTGAAGTGGTAAATGACCTACTGCTGGCCTGTGGAGATGGTGCAGTCCTACAGACTGGACTGGACAGACAACACAGTACAATAACAGACAATACAGGAAAGGTTAGCGCAGGGTCTTCTTCCTATGGAGGTTCAGGTCCTTCAATGTGTGCAGAAGACTACTATACTTTTTCTCATATCATTTGACTGTGGCCAGCGTTAGTTTCTATGGTGTGGGTTGCTGGAGGAGCAGCATTAGTGCAGGAGATGCCAAGCACCTCAATAAGCTGATAAAAAAACTCCATCACAACTTCCATTACAGAAGAGAGGATGGAAGCAAAACTGGAGCTCATCATGAACTGTTCTGTCCATCCTCCCCATGGCGCTCTTTTCAGGAGCACCTTCAGCTTTCAGATCATTCCAACATGATCTTTTCTTCCAGCTTTAACAGTGCTGATGTGAAATAGATTTTATTCCTGAAGTTTTAATTTAATTTTAACAAGAATGACACATTTGCTTAACAATAAAGACTAATTTTAAATAACTAGTTCTTTCTTATCCTCCAGATTCTTGTAGCACATTAAAGCTTTCTCTTGTTGATTTTCATTGTAACATTCTGAAAACATTTTATGCTGAACAGCAAGAGTAACAGACCTCTAAATAATATAAAATTATTACAGAGAAGTTCTAAATAAAATGGTTGAAAGAAGTTAACCATTATTCATTTATTCTATAGTCAAAGCTATCAGATAATAGCTAACAGATTTAGTGTATTTGCGCATTAATGTGTATGTTTTCGGGAAGACAGGGAAATATAACCATAAAATTAATCAAACTTGTTTTTTCCCAGTAATTCACATTTGAGGTTTATTGGATAGAGTGAACATAGCTTGAGCATTCTACTGATATCGATTGTTATTATGATAAATTGATTATTTTAACAGAGTGATGTTCTTTTCAAATGCATAATGCTTTAACTGATGTCTGAAGTAAAAGGAACTGAGTGATTTAGCCGCTGTCAGGAATATGACAAAATCGACAATGAACTACGTTTCCCATCAACCACTGCACCGCACAATCAAGTCACATGACTGCATGCACCTGTTTCATGTTTTGGGTTAATTAGCACTAGTATTTAAGTCCTGTCTTGCACTGCACTCATGGTCTAGCTTTTGTCTTCTGTTGCTTTCTGTTGCGCTTGTTATGTTCTTTTGTCCATGTTTGCTTTTGCTTAGTTATCCTAGTTCATGTTTTGTGTTTCTAAACCTCGTTATTTGTATCGTTTGCATTTTTATTAAAACTAAAATCTGAACTTACATCTGCCTCCACCCTGCTTTACCAGACAGCTGCTAGGACAAACAGTACAGTGTGAGCTGTGTTCATTGTCAGGAACAGGATGCAGGGAAGAAATAATCCCTGAAAAATTTGTAAAATAAGCTTTTTGTTTATGATTTCAAGTTATGAAAGATTGTACTTTCATAATTTGGAAACATTTTTGTTGTAAAAATATGTTCAGTTTTAGCTACTAAACTGTTGTCTTTATCTAAGAGACACAGACTGTAGATTGACCCTTTTTTTCTGATTGATCTTTTTTTTTGTGTTACATCAGCAAGTTTCTTACAGAAACAAGTGAGTGACACAAGATGGTTTCGCACAGAGAGACAGACAATGCTGACTTAGGGAGGTAGGCTGCTGTGGCTGCTGTATGAATGTATCAGATGGAAACTTAAAAGTAAAACATGACCCTATACAACAATACCACCAACAAACTGGTAGTTTATACCTGGGAGAATGCACTCTGATTTTTGTTGAAGCTATAGGCTGGGTATCCTTATAACAGCTAAAACAAGCAGCGACAAGTCATACTAAGGTCGGCCAGACCACAAGACATTTAAAGACTAGTAAATGAATCCTAAAATCAGCATGTCATTATGCTGAATGTAGTGTTTTGAGTTACAAGTGGTTTAAGAACACTAAAAGAACTTCAGAGAGTGTTGCAGAATGTTTTCATTATAATTTCCTGACAAGTCCTGTCTTTCACACAGATCTAGAGTTGCAGAGTGTATTACAGAATATGGAAAATCCCAAATGCGAGAAAAGGCAACAAGGAACAGACTAAGGTTTAAAACTGGAACTTCAGACTGTGGACATGAGACTATATTTTCTATATTTAATCCAAATGTTAGTATTAAATCAAGAGTGTGACCACCACTATGAGTGGGTCCTATTACATTCTGATTAACCCCTACAGAATCTAGAATGGACACAACTGCTGTTCTCAGAGGGTCTTCTGGATTATCAAAATGAATATTAAAGTCTCCAACAATTAATGCTTTGTCTAAAGAAACAACCAGGTTAGAGATGAAATCCGCAAATTCACACAGGAATTCCGAATATGGCCCTGGGGTTCTGTAAATAATAATTACTGGAATCACCTGGGTAGACTTATTTTTACTGGCTACGTATGTTATGTTAGCATAAAGAACTTCAAATGCGTTGAATTTATGACTAGGTTTTTGTGTGACGGCTAGATTATCTTTATAAATGACTGCAACGCCTCCTCCTCTGCCAGTTAGACGGGGCTGATGTATGTAACTGTACCCGGGAGGACTAGCTTCATTTAATGCTACAAACTCGTTTGGTTTAATTCACGTTTAACAGACACAGTCTCAATATAGTGGACGACTCAATGCAGCTAGCAGACGGTCAGTTTAGCCTGCTTGTCTGCTCCCTGGCCTTGGCCCTGAATTGTCACTGAGGCCTGTTCTGAGACTATGTTTTATGCTGCAAGAAATGAGAGCAGCACCGTCCCAAGTGGTATGGACGCCGTCCTGCCCTAACAGGCCAGCCTTGCCCTCAAAGATAGTCCAATTATCTATTAAGCCCACATTGTTTTCTATGTGTGTGTGAGAGAAATAGCGAAAGAGAGAGAGAGAGATAGACACAGAGAGAGTGACAGAGATGTGGAAAGCTTTTCTTTGCATGTGCATCACAGAACCACTTCTCCTAATTACAAAAATGAACTTTACAAACTAAATGTAGTGAATGAACCTAATGTCAACAGTTCAATTAAATGTAAACATCCAATACATGTTACAACAGTTGTATTTAGACTGAAATCTCCCTTTTATATTAATTTCTCCCTCAGTGATGTTCTTCTCTACCTGCTGTTTTTACTAGTTGCCCAGTAATTATAAAAAAGTAGACAACTAATCATATTAAAGTAGAAATTGATTCAGCACGGTGATATTTTTAGTCTGTTTTATTTATGAATTAAAGACAGTAAAAATATATTTATTAACTTTAAATAGTTTATTCTTCAAACAAAAACATGATAAAGCAGGTGGAATGAACATTAACAGTCAGTAGTGAAGAGACAGAGACTAAAGGTGAAGATAAACTTAACTGAACAATGAAAAAAAGAATATAATCAAATCATCTCATTACAAAATTAATTTAAAAAAGTTAGTCTTTGCAAATGTTTTGATTTTTAATAACAACGATTATGAAACAAATAATGATTTAACTTAAAACTCTTAAAACTCTTCAGCCCACAGTCATGATAATGAATCCATAATGATTAGCAAAACCAAAAACATTTATCTCACAACTTTTGTTTGTCTGATCACACTACACGCAACTACTGTAGTGAGGAAGAGGAGCAGAGCAGCCATGAACACACCACCAAACATCAACACTCTCTCACACACACTCGCTTCACCTGGGAAAGAGAGAAAGAGAGAGACAGAGAGAGAGAGAGATTACTCTATTAGGCATGAGTTTTTATGCATATTTAATTAGATGGTAGTGTAAGGGGTAAAACATGTGATCTCATTAAATCTATGTACACAGGAAACAAGTGCTGAATAAGAATTGGCAACAAACAAACAAATTTCATCTCTCAGGAGCGCGGAGTGAAACAGGGCTGCTGCTGCTTAAGTTCTACACAACTCAATATATATGTCAATGAATTGGCCTCCATTTTAGAATGGTCTGCAGTGCCAGGTCTCACTCTACATGACTCAGAGATTAAACTCCTGCTTTATGCAGATGACCTGGTCCTGCTGTCTCCCACCGCTCAGGGTCTACAACAGAACCTGGTCTTGCTTTCCCCAGTGCTCAGGGTCTACAGCAGAACCTGGTCTTGCTGTCCTCATTGCTCAGGGTCTACAGCAGAACCTGGTCTTGCTGTCCCCCATCAATCAGGGTCTAGAGCAGAACCTGGTCTAGCTGTCCCCATCATTCAGAGTATACAGCAGAACCTGGTCTTGCTGTCCCCAGCTCTCAGGGTCTACTGAAAAACCTGGTCCCCTAGTGCTCCAGATCTACAGTAGAAACTGGTCCTGCTGTTCCCCAGCACTCAAGGTCTACAGCAGAAACTGGTCTTGCTGTCCACAGCACTCAGGGTCTACAGCAGAAACTGGTCCTGCTGTCCTCCAGTGCTCAGGGTCTACAGCAGAACCTGGTCCTGCTGTCCCCCAGCACTCATGGTCTACAGCAGAACCTGGACCTGCTTTCCCCTGCGCTCAGGGTCTACAGCAGAAACTGTGCTTGCTGTCCGGCAGCACTCAGGTTCTACAGCAGAACCTCATCCTGCTGTCCCCCAATGCTCAGGGTCTGCAGCAGAACCTGTGCTTGCTGTATGCCAGCACTCAGGGTCTACAGCAGAACCTTGTCCTGCTGTCCCTCAGCACTCACGGTCTACAGCAGAACCTCATCCTGCTGTCCCCCAACACTTGGGGTCTACAACAGAACCTGTTCCTGCTGTCCCCAGCACTCAGGGTCTACAGCAGAACCTGTTCCTGCTGTCCTCAAGCGCTCAGGGTCTACAACAGAACCTGTTCTTGCTGTCCCTCGGTGCTCAGGGTCTACAGTAGAACCTCGACCTTCTGCAGCAGTACCTTCAGACCTGGGCCCTGACAGTCAACCTCAAAAAGACTAAAACTCTCATATTCCAGAAAAGACTTAGCTCTTAGAGAACACACCACACATTTACAGAGAGACATAGAGAGATTTAATGTATAAATGTTGCTATATGAATATTAATTTTATTGGAGAAGTGAATTTTGTTTGTTTTGTGTTTTTTAATTTTATGTTTATTACCTGTATTCTCCATTTCCTCTCCTGGTGTTTTTTGGGTAGAGAAAGTTTCTTTTGTTTCTTCCTTTTTATCTGAGAAGAATTAAGACAATAAAAACTCCGTTACTAAGTCAGTATTTCACATCCTCTTCACCAAAAGGAAAACAGCAAACCACATGTTATTTGTGTGTGTGTTTGTGTGTGTGTGTGTGTGTGAGTGTCTACATCCTCCTGTCCTGTGTGTTTTTATGTGAATCACTTGCATCATTACATTATGATATCGTTGAGATATAAAAATAAAAAATAATTAATTAAATAAAACACAATTCTTTAAAATAATTTTATTTTTTAAAATTATATATTAAGGCTCTCATTCTAATATGTTATCATTTATATAGCAACAGCTCATTCAGCAGACGCTCCGCATAAATGGATTTGTAACGGAATTGTGTCTTCTTCTTTACATTACACAAATAAACGTGCACATCAGAGCTGCTTTTCGACGTCATTACAGAAGTCACCAATGCTGATACCAGGTCAGTAAGGAATAACTTCCAGAGTTATTAATATAGCACTGCTTGCTGTCAAACAATCTGTTTAAAGAATACTGGAGGGAAGTTTCTTACATACTTGAAGTCCAGGACACTTGTGAGTCATTTGATATTCTAGGTGATGTGATATTCTAGGTGATTTACATGCAGTCTTGATATAATGATAAAAGCCTAATAAACATATTGATTTTAAAAAAAGAGTGCACAAACCTTCAAACTGCAGTCTTGTAGCTCTGCCGAAATGCATCTGTGCTGTCTCGGCTGTAATTCCGCAGAAATAAAGTCCCAGATCATCCTCCGTGAGGTTCATGATGGTGAAGGTAGCCGTGGTAATCTCGCCGTCTGGCTTCAGTACAAAACGACTCTCATCTCTGTTGTAATAAACAGGGAGGCTTTTTACAGTGCGAGCTTTCTGTGCCGAGATCAGGAGCGTTAACGTGTCAAAACTCAGACGATACCAGGCCACCTCCTCATGACCCTTGATGTTGCACAGCAGTGAAATGTTGTCTTTCTCTCTGACAGTCCGTGTGTCAGGTGATTTTAAATTTGACAAATCTGAAAAAATAAAATAAACGACTTAAAGTACAGTTTGAATAAACATAAAATGTGCACAGTTTCACCTTTACCTCAAGGCGTGTTTGGTGTCAGAGGTTTTCCTTTGGTTTTAACACTGAAGGTACAATGCAAATGAAACCTTAATTTTTCTATTTTGCACAATTTATTACAAATACGTGTCAATTCAATTTTATTTGTATAGCACTTTTAACAATGGACATTGTCACAAAGCAGCTTTACAGAAATACAGATTGAGGATATAAATTTTAGACAAATCTTTTTATTGAATTTTCCAAAATTTAATTAACTAAAATTAAATTTAACTAAAATTCTTTACATAACATCACAAACAAACACAGTACTTAAAAAAAACAAAAAAAACACAACCCCTAGGTGGGGAGGGGGAGAGAGCTTGCAATTAGTGTTTGGAATGAATCTGTCCTCAAACACAAAAGGAAAGGTCTCCAAACTCTAAAAAATCTGTTAATGGAGCCTTGCGTGGAGTATTTGAGTTTCTCTAACTTTAAATATGCCATGACACTTTCTACCCAATTGATATGTGTTAGAAAAGTGTTGGTGGTTTGTTTGACTTCCATTGTAGGGTTAGGGTTAGGGTTAGGGTTGCATCCGATTGATCTGATGGTAGTGAGAGGTTCTCAGATGTCGAGGATATAAATTTTAAATGTATGAATTTATCTCTAATGAGGAAGCCAGAGGTGACGGTGGTGAGGAAAATCTCCGAGATGATATGAGGAAGAAACCTTGAGAGCAACCAGACTCAAAAGGAACCCATCCTCATCTGGGTGCAACGGATAGTGCGATTATAAATCATTCCCTTCTATAACTATGTACTACATGGACAAATAGTTCAGTTGTGTAACCAGGAACTTATGAGCTTATGAGCAACTTATGAGCATGAGCATTAGAGTCATTTCTGAATTCATTATAGTTTTAACCTAAAGTCTACTATGTTGAACTGAAGTTATCAACTGTTCAATGATGGAGTGCAAACTATTATTATAAAGTATTATTTTTCTACATTTCATTCGATGTAAGTGTTCCAGCACTTAACAAGTGTCCTGAAGATTCCTCTGGAAAAAGATTCTGGTTGCTAATTTATGTCACTCTCTCAAGGTTTTCATTTGACTCGCCTTCATCGGTAACAAGTAATAGTTAAATAGTTAAGTAAAGCTTCCAGTTGTACACATTTAGCATGGTGCAATAAACGTGTGTGCGTGTGTGTGTGTGTGTGTGTGTGTGTGTAAATCATCCCATGCTTGAAAGGCATACAGATTTGTGCAAAAATAGTCAGAACTCTTTGAAACAATATACTCTGGTCAGACAAAGCAAGAGTAGAACTCTTTGGTAATGATTCAGCTCAGTATGTTTGGAGAAAGAAGGACTGTGTGTATGAGCCCAAGAACACCAGACCCACAGTGAAGCATGGTGATGGGAGCTTTATGAAATGGAGCTGCTTCTCTGTAAACAGTCCTGGGGCTTTACACACCATTGAAGGAAACATGGACGGAGCGATGTACTGGAACATATTAGAGGAGAATTTAATCTCATCAACCAAGCAACTGTTTTAACAAGACAACAACCCCAAACATCCAGCCACATTAACTCCAGAAGTCCTTGCATGAGCCGATCTTCTCACTCGAATCTTACTGAAAATTTAGTTGGAGCCCATCAGAGGGATCTTTGTGATCTTGGGGAATTGACGACAATGTGCCGAGAGGAATGGGGCCAAAATTGAACCATACTTCTGCAAAAATCTAATTACTGCTTATCGTAGTCACCTCTAAGCTGTAATTACCAACTAAGTACAAATGTCGGTAATTTGTGGCATCTAAATACATTTTTCCTGATCAATTACTTTTTTACACATATCTTTGTTTATGCTTATGAATACATACTTTTTTGTTCATATTTATAAATACAAAGTCAAAAGAAGTATATTAAATAGCACACCCAAAAGTGTTTGAATATTTTCCCCATCATTGTACATTCAGAATTATTCTCTGTATATAATTCTGATAAATTATATATTATATATAATAAATAAAACCTTTGGAGTTCCTTCTTATCTCCTTCTGAACATGGGGCATGCAAACAGAATAAACATGTAATACATGTTCAGAGAAAAGGATAAAGAAGTAGAAGTAGAAGAAGAAGAAAGGAAAAAGAGAAAGTGGTAAGAAGACCAAAAATAAGAACAACAAAAGGGAAAAATCATATGTATTTGTGGAATGTTTTTACGGTGCCAGAATATCTAACTGTATTCATAACCAGCTCTATGAAGTTAATAATAATCATCATAAAGTTAAATATAAAATCAACATACCGGTAGAAACAATGTGTATATTTCCATAAGACAGCAGAAAGAAGAGCAGGTGCACTTCCATCTCGAACAAATACCAACTCTTGTCCTCAGCACGCTTTTGGGTTTCAGATCAAACCCACATTACAAGCAACGCAAAACCCACTTCCTGTCTGTCACTAAACCACCTCTCTCTCTCTCTCTCTCTCTCTCTCTCTCTCACACACACAGTGCATAATATATGTGTGTGTTTGTATAGCCCCTGATATTTTATTGTACATTGTGCTTTTATTGCAATAACTTTTTTTCCCAAACTTTACTAATAGAATGCCAGCTATTTTACAGAACCTGCTCTTCTTCATAGAGCTTTTTTTTTTTTTACCCCAGGCGGTTACAGTTCCTGTGGGCATTCAGGCTCCTGATGTTGTAGCAGAAATCTAGATGAAACAAAACAAACTGGCAATCTTTGAGAGAGAGAAAATCAGCCTTCTTTATTGAGGAGGCCGGAGAGGATTTTTTCACAACAATGAAGTGTACTGTGGACAGAAAGCTTCTGAAGATTATATACTGGTCAAGACATTACTCAGCATCCTGGTTCTTATCGTACTGATCAGCTGCACAAAGCCTGCAGAGAAGATTGCCTCAAAGGCTGGCATCTTCCCCAACACCTCTGTACAACTAAACAACATTAGGATTATCAAGGTTCCACTAATCACTTGAGTTTTTCAGAAACTGTTGATCTCCTGCTGGGATTTTCACACACAACAATCTCCTGACTTTACACAGAATGGTGTGAAAAATAAAAAACACTGAGTGAGCGACAGTTCAGTTCTCCAGTGCGGGTGAGTCTGAGCTCATGATAGCCTCAGATTCCAGTTCTTGGCTGACAGGAGAGGAACCTGATGTGATATGTGTAGTAGCTCATCCACCTCAAGGTTGATGTTTTGTACATTTTGAGATGCTTTTCTGCTCACCACAGTAAAGAGTGCTTATTTGAGTTACTATAGACTTCCTGTCAGCTCAGACCAGTCTGGTCATTCTCCTCTGATCTCTCTCAGTAACAAACTGTTTCAGCCTGCAGATCCTCCACTCACTCAGTGTATTTTGTGGACTGTGAGTATATGTTCATCATGCTCATGAAATCTGCTAAACTGATGTTTAGAACAGATATTGATCTTTAAATCTGCTTGTGGTGTAGTTCATATTAATGTAAATTTTATTTTACACTCATGAAATTAGACAGATTATAAACAGTGTTCACTGTGTGGTCACTATCCTGTGTGCATGACAGACCACTACAGTCAGAAATGTGATGTTAGATAAATGTAATGGTAGTAGGCTGTAAAAAGATCATCAGTTTGTGATAAAAGCACCATTTCAGCCAAACTCTGGCTGCTGTTAGAGACTTGATAAAAATAGCATATAGATTAGTGGTAGTGGCCAAGAGTGGTGAATTGGATGAAAAAAAAACTTTCTAAGGCCTTATACAATGTTCTACATTTAGCAGGATGTGGTTTTTATCTATACATCTAAAACTCAGGCTGTGCACATTGCAAAAGTTGTATTGAGTGCATGATGACTGGAAAAACAAACCTGCTGAGAGACCTTTAGCTCAGTTTACCACAAATATCAGTTAAACAGTCACTGGGAAACATTTTGGTTCACCAAAACCTCTCTCCACCAGTGCCGACCTACACATGTGATCATTTCCAGCCCAAATAGTTGGTATGGAGAGAGGTTCTTTCATTTTATTTGAACAAACAAACAATGCAGTTTATAAATGTTGTGTTTTAAATGAATAATGGCAGACTGGTTTGCAAAGATAGTTATTCATGTAGGAGCTAATGATATATACCTTCAGTATATAGTCAGAGGTTACTAAGAGTAACACTGTAGGGGTGTGTAAATGTAGCTTACAGCAGGTTATGGTTGCTGAACTGCTGGATGTCCAGGTGGTGCTCCGAAAACAATGTGGGCTTTATAGATAATTGGAGTAGTTTTGAGGGCAAGGCTGGCCTGTTAGGGCAGGACGGTGCTGCTCTCATTTCTTGCTTCAGTTCCTGCTTATACGATTGGAAGGAGCAGAATGGATAGGTGATCTGATTTTTCAAAGAGAGTTCAGAGGAAAGGACAATGACTAGCTCGTCTCCTTAGCCTAAATAAGACGCCAGTTCTCCATATTCTTCTCTAGGAGTATTTCCGTGTGTGGACAGCAGGGACAAAAGCTGTGGATTCAGCTGGTCTCCGTAAACAATCAGAGTAAAAAAAAAATACAGTAATACCTGATGAGTCATCATCTTTATTCTAATGACTAGCAACTACTGTACATATCTGATGAGCACACATAAAAAAGGGGAAAAAATAATAATACAAACAAAAGACAGCTATATTGTTTGGGAGATCACAACATAAGACCATACATGGTACCATCTTTGATTTTGTCCAGAAGGATTCCAAATGCCGACTGGTCGTTCGCAGCGAGCCATGTCTCTTGCCTTGTTCAGGAAATTGTGTAAAATGCTGGAGAATGGAGTAATAGAGGAGTCACCCGGTGATTGAAACAGCCCCATTGTGCTTGTGGGGTCAGCAGTCTCTAATAATAATAATAATAATAATAATAATAATAATAATAATAAATTTTATTTGTTGGCACCTTTCATAACACTCAAGGACTCCTTACAGTACCATAAGAAAAGCAACATACAATAAGAGCAGCATAGTTCCACAAAATTAAAATAGATAAAGCAGTAATATAAATGAGTTAATTATAATGGATAAGCTAATTTAAACAAACGTGCTTTAATCTGGGATTTGAACTGTGGGATGGAGTCCAGCACCCATAGTGCTGAGTATAAAAGCTGGAACAGTGAGTAAAGCAGCTGAGGAGGATCGTAGAGAACGGGCGGGGGTATAAGGATGGAGAAGATCTGAAAGGTAGGAGTAGCTTGTTGCTGGACAGGAAGCCAGTGGAGCTGAATAAGGGAAGGTGTGATATGGTCAGTGGACTGATACGGATGGTGGAGAAGTTATCAGATACGCCAAACAGGATGGCATTACAGTAGTCAATATGGGATGTTAATATTAAATGTTTTAATATTACAAAAAGAGATATGGCAATCTAGTTTAGATTTTAATAGAAGAACTATGACATCAAAGGAGACAAGCTTGTGATCAGAAATAGGAAATTCAGTAGCACTAAGATCACATGGCACATTGTCCTTAACCATTAGAGGACAAAAGCTTACCTAACAATCTCTCTCTCTCTCTCTCTCTCTCTCTCCCTCTCTCTCTCTCTCTCTCTCCCTCACTCTCTGTCGAGCTACACATGCTACTGCTGAGATGCCAGTGATCCTGACCCCTTCTGCTCCCTGGACCTGCCTGATCCATCCTGATGCCCTACTTCTGGTCTCTTTGAGACCTTGGGACCCAGTCTTCTGGCTATTGTCAACAAATCGCTTAGTTTGTGGACCATCAATTTTATTTGTAACAATGGACATTGTCACAAAGCAGCTTTACAGAAATAAATGGATTCACAAAAATATATTGTAAATATTTGAATTTATCCCTAATGAGTGAGCCAGAGGTGACGGTGGTGAGGAAAAACTCCCCGAGATGATATGAGGAAGAAACCTTGAGAGGAACCAGACTCAAAAGGGAACCATCCTCATCTGGGTGCAACGGATAGTGCGATTATAAATCATTCCCTTCTATTATTGTGTACTATAAGGACAAATAGTGCAATTGTGCAACCAATAAATTCATCACAGTATTTGCAAGAGGTCCGGTTGGTTAAAATCTATCCACTGTCCACTGATGGAGTCCTGAGTACGAAGCTGCTCGTGGCAACCGCAGCCCCAAAGCCACTACAGCAATCGCAGTCCCAAGCCATTACAGTACAGCTCCCCATATGTGATCCCCAAGCCATCTCCACAGCCCCCAGGTGGCTCCATCCCCAGCAATCCAAACAGTTTTTCAGGCCATCCATATGGGGCCCCAGCAGCAGCGAGCAACTCAACCGATGAGAACTCCAACCAGAAGTAGGGCATCAGGATGGGTCAGGCAGCGAGGAGGAGCAGAAGGGGTCAGGATCACTGGCATCTCAGAAGTAGCATGTGTAGCTCGACAGAGAGTGAGAGAGAGAGAGAGTAGTTCCATCTCTCAAGAAGCCAAATCTTGACCCTGCAGATCCTGCTAATTATAGGCCTATCTCTAATTTGCCTTTTCTCTCTAAGATTCTCGAAAAAGTCGTTCAACTTCAATTAAACTCTTTTTTGTTAAAAAACTCTATGAAGCATTTCAGTCAGGATTCAGAACATTTCATAGTACTGAGTCAGTTTTATTAAAGGTGTTAAATGATATCTATATGGTAACTGACCAGGGGGATAGTATTATTTTAGTGCTATTAGATCTTACTGCTGCATTTGATATGATTGATCATAATATTCTCATTGCCCGACTTAAGTCCTATGTGGGCTTGACGGGAACCATTTTAAGCTGGTTTAGTTCCTATTTAAAGGACCAGAGGCTCTCAGTTTGTCTAGGCACCCACATGTCACCAGCTGCTAACCTCCCATGGGGGGTCCCGCAGGGATCAATACTTGCTCCAACACTTTTTTCTCTGTATATGCTCCCTTTGGGCTCCATCTTTAGGAAACATGGTGTTTCATTTCACTGCTACGCTGATGATACCCAGATTTATTTGCCACTTAAATGCTCTGATAGCAACACTTTTGATACTTTGTTGGCTTGTATGAAGGATATTAAAATCTGGATGTCATCAAATTTTCTCAACCTTAATGAAAAGAGTGACGCCCTAGTGGCGTTCCCTTAATATATCTCAGTAATCACTTTGTTACATCCCGAGCCAAAACCCTTGTTAAAAACCTAGGTGTTTTGCTTGACAGTGAGCTGAAACTTGACAGTCAAGTAAATTCTGTGGTTAAATCCTGTTTCTTTCATCTCCGTCTTCTCTCTAAAATCAAGCCTTTCCTCTCTTTTCAGGACTTTGAGAGAGTAATTCATGTTTTTATATCATCACGCGTAGATTACTGTAACTCACTGTATGGTGGAATAAATGCCGCTACCCTGGCCCGTCTCCAGTTGGTCCAAAATGCATCAGCAAGACTCTTAATGTTCCTACGTAAATTCACCCATATCACTCCTGTCCTAGCTTCTCTGCATTGGCTGCCTGTGCACTTTAGAGTGGAGTTTAAAATCCTTGTTTTTAAGTCTTTAAACAACTTACCCTCATATTTATCTGAACTGCTTTCCTTACGTAACCCTGCTCGAGCTCTTAGATCAGGGAGTCTTAGGTTGCTCACTGTTCCTAGAGTTAAACTAAAGAAAAGGGGGGAACGTTGCTGTTTTAGGCCCTAAACTCTGGAAGAGCTTACAGTTCATGTTAGATCTGCTCCTACTTTACAGGTTTTTAAATCTCTACTCAAAACACATTACTTCTCCATCGCTTTCAATGTCCCTTAATGTTTCATCTCTGTTTTCGACTTGATGGCAATCCTGGTTCTGTTTCTTATATTTTGTTATATTTTAAAATAGAGTCATTGATGTAATTTGGTTTTTAGTTGTTATTTATTTACTTTGTTATGTTTTATTTACTACTTATTTTATTTGAAGCTGTAAAGCACATTGGTCAGCTGCTGCTGTTGTAAATGGTGCTATATAAATAAATTAAACTTGAAACTTGAAACTCTAAGATATGGCCTTTATTGTGTGTTGGAAACCCAACAAACCGATTAAGGTCAAAACTATCCAGGATGGAATTAAAGTCCTTATGAAGTGCGCTGGTGGGCTTATCAAAATGAATATTAAAATCTTCCATTAAAATAATGTCGGGGAACACAGCATACAAACTTGTTAAAATAGAAGTGAGTTCAGTATGAAATATAGCAGAGGGCTTGAGAGGTCTACAAATCGCTGGTACGATGGTAGGAGTGGGTCCATTAAGTTGTACGGCCAGAATTTTGAAGAAGGAATTTTGAAGAATTTATCGCAAGACCGGGGTGATTTTAAGGTTCTTGCGATAAATGAGCACAGCCCGTCCCCCCTTACCGGAAGAGTGGGGTTTAGAGTTATAAACAAATCCTGTTGGTTTTGTTTAAGTGAAAAAATTCATTAGGTTTTTGCCAAGTCTCAGTAAGACACACAAAATCAAGTTTCAGGTCTGCAACAAGATCATGAACAAAAGGAGCCTTATTGCTGAGAGTTTGGACATTAAAAAGGGAGAATTTGAGACAGTGAGCTGAAAATAGTCGGCTTCATTTGCTTTTCTTTCACTCTGTTACTGCCTGTCGATCACAGTCACTTAATTCTTTTACTTTGTTCTTTTTAATTTATTTGTTGATTTTTTCTGCTTATTTAAATGGTTAAATAGCAGTAATTGCATTATAATTGCTTATGAAATGTTTAGAATGTTTTTGTCAAAGATAACAAATACAGACTATTCTTCTTAATTCGGACCGACATCCTTCTTCAGGAACCAACAGTAAAAGTAAAAAAAGGAATTTGGCATGGTCAGCTGTGAATCCAATTCAGTTAGAATGTAAACGGTGTCAAACTAAACTGGAAATATTCCCTACTGCACTTGAGGAGTCTTCATAAATGCAGAAAGTTGAAGAAAAAAAAAAACAGACTGACAGTATCAACATCTGTTAACAATACTGTATAAAAAATTTATTAATGTTTTAAAAACACATTTGTGCACGTTTGTACACAATGTATACTTTAAATAATTAATATATTACTATGTTTTAAAACAAAAAAAACATCACAGTATAAAACATAATACTTTCTTTCTTCCCACTAGTCCATTCCCATGATTGGCTAATGTCCCTGAGATTGACAGGGAGTGAGTGAATGCCCCTCCCACCCACAGAACCTGCAGACACTCTGAAATACTTCACATTACTTCAGAAGAAGTATAAAGCAAATATAAAGTGCATGCTTCAGTGCAATACAATTATGTACGCACTTTAGGTAAACTATGAAAGAACAGGAAAGATCTAAGGATGGAAAGCAGCTAAAACAGATAAACAAAGTGTAACAGTGTGATAGAATGTACAGAAACTAGAGCCATCACACAGAAATGTAAACAGAACGGTGATCTTCATATTCCATACAGTTCTGCTTTTCCTTCTTCAGTGTGAAACAGACCATCACAGCACTCCACTGTCAGCACGAACCTCATCACCTGAAACACAAGTTTCAACATTACATTTGCACACAATAACGCCAATCAACACCGTCTTCCTTTTCCTTATAAAAACACGACGTTTTTTTTTTTTACATTGTGTGAAAAGCAAGTGATAAACTTAACATTCTTCTGTTAATGTAATTAGAACCAATGTTTATAAACTTTATTTCCAGTATATTGAAATATTAGAAATGTAAAATAAAATTTGACTTATTAACCCAGAGTACATAGGCAATTTTTTTTTTTTTTTAAATATGACCTAGGCTACAGAGTACATGATGAATTAATAAAAGGAATACAGTTAGATACTACTGAGGTAGAATCACATCTAATTTATCACAATAAATATGGAAATAAATCATTACAGTAAATCATTTGAATACTAAAAGACAAGTGGTGTAACTAAAAACAGTTAATTGTGAAAATCGTTCGTGTCCTATATTTCACTTCACTGAGTGTAAATTTCCGTATAAGGAGACTCACTAATGTGAACCTCGATTGATCAGCTTCAAAACCTACAACTGTTGAGTTACTGTGATTTTATATACACAGATTCAAGTTTAAATCACTTATTTATTCCAGTTAATAAACAAATCCATAAATTAAGACAAATTAATGCATAATTTTTACAGTATTTTCACTCAGACTACAGCAACTTGCCCCGAGTCCCGAGTGGTCAGTGCTACTGTGTGTGAATTATGTAGTTATTTGTTTTATTTAACGTGAAAACATGTACATTTGGTACATCATGGTATCCTGACAACCCCAATCCCAGTATTCAAACCTGCCACGATACTCACGGCGATTTCTGTTCTGAGCTCTCTGTCAATCTTCTCCCTAGCTCGAGGTCTTCAGGTTGATCAAAGTTTTTGTCTGATCCCCTGCAGTTACAACACCCAGGGATTAGTCCTGTGAATAAAATACCTACGATCAGTACCAAAAATATGTAAAATCTGTAGCAGAGATTGTGCAGAAACACTGCTTTACCTTATAGGTGCCATATGTAAAATTAAGGAAAGGCTAAAAAAAAAAAAACACTATAATTTTAGTTTTGTTACTGTTACTCAGCTTTTCTTTAAGAGATTAAAACTGGTCCTGGTTTTGTACATGCAGCACTTATTTTCCAATCACAGTAGGTCTTGTGTATGAATATTTCAGCAATGTTGTGTGTAAATGGACAAATTCCTACCAAAAAGTAATTAAAATTTCCTGCCACATTTTCAAAAGATTTTGCTTTTCTTTGTGCTGAAAATGACAAAATGGCGACTAAACGGTGAAAGAGAGCCTCCTAAGCTGGCATGCGTTCAATCTTCCAGTAATGCAGCTCAGCCACTGCCAGCCAGCATGACAGCCAACACAGACACACACTATCTCCTCCTCCTTTTACTTTTAAATGAACACTGAGTCTTATTTGTCTTAATTTATGGATTTGTTTTGGAATCGCTTTTTTAGAGATTAGTCATAAAAAGGTTTCTAAACTGCTGCATCATCAACACTAAAGTAAAAATAATGTGTGTGACAGGAACAATCAATACTCCCAGGTGATTTCTGCTTCATTCCGGTCAGCTCTAAAGTCATCCACTTGGATTACAAACAGTGATATGATCCAGTTAAAGCCCTGAAGCTGTATCTGGGTACTAAAGATTAATATCTGAAGTGGTGTGGCTGTAATATCAGGTACATGCAAAAACACACTTTTTTCACATTTACAAATCTAACTATGAATTTAGAGATAATTAAAAAAATGTTTCTTATTGTATACAGCAGACAAACATGCAGCGATACTCAAGCAACTGAATATAAATATAATAGAAGAGAACAGTGGGCATGGTTAAGTGAATACTTTCAGATTTTTAATCAGTAAATCACATCTAACATCTCAAACTGAAGCACTAAAAATTTTTTTAGAAAAACTAGAAAAATTTATTTCACTGTTTTCGTTTACTTGCATTATCTGAAAAGGCGCACCTAAAAGCAAGATGTTTTCAAGCTCCGTCTACTTCACAATTACATCACATCCTGAAAAACTTGCTTTCTCATGTGTGTCAGTTTCTGTGTCAGTATAATATAAATGTCAATTTCCTTTATAAACCTTACAAGCAACACTAACCAGAGTGGAGACATTTTGAAGCACTCTATTTTTATAAACAAACATTTTTTTTTCTATATAAACTGCATTAATAAAATTTTACACTTTCATTCCTGTCAATATTTACAATATATTTTTTGTGAATCCATTTATTTCTGTAAAGCTGCTTTGTGACAATGTCCATTATTAAAATCGCTATACAAATAAAATTGAATTAAATTGAATTGAATAATTAGAAACTTAGTACAGAAGAGTTTCCCAAAATGGTGATTATTGCTGGAATATTTTTAAATTTTAGGCTTAAAAATGGTTTCATCACAGCTCATGACATTTTCTGGACTAAATGAATAAACTGTTCTGTAAAAGCTTCTCCTGAGAGCCTCACACAGTGTGAAATAAATTATTATATAATATCATCCATATACTAGAGTCCTGGTTTTATTAGTATATGAATGTACACTTAAAAATTCATTTGAACAAATAAATGTAAATTAAAAAAGTTCCAGTAGAAAAACTACTTGTTGGAATTTCAGCAATCCACAGGTAATGATGAACTGTCACACCTGCAGTGGCCTGGTGAGGACCGGATGGTATGCTGTTACAAAACTGGATATAATAATGGTGCTGATTGCTCTAATACCTGATTATTAAAAATGCGTTTGGATTTAATAAATGGGACAGAAATTTCTAATATTCTATTCTACGTTTAGTAAAGGGTGTATTACTACTAACCCCTTTTTTTATTTCTTTTTTTAATCCAGACTATCAGAGCAAAACCAGCAACCACAGCAACCACAACTATGAGTCCCACAATCTTCTTCCCAGTCTGTCCATCTTCATCAGATCGACCTGCTCAATACAGCAAAGACAAAAACAAATCATATCCTGTGCACTTTCCTTCTTTGTGTTATTTAAGCTGTAGAAATAAGATAAAGTAAGAAAGTGTGTGTAAACTTTTCTAGTGTCTATATTTTAACTAAAACAGATCAGCAGCAGCCTTTCCTCCCCAAAGATAAAGAAGAGGTTAAGTGTGTTATTAAAGTTGTAAAATCTGCACTGACCTTTATGGGGGGAGTTGGTGGCACTGCTGGAGCCGCCAGTCGGATTCTCTGTGAGACACAGTTTGAAACGTGAGTAGAACTTTAATGTGAAACACAGCAGACACGTGAAACTCCAACTTAAACAGGGTTCTTTATGACAGTGACACACTGAGCAATCTCTTATCCATCAGCCAGTGGGCGGGGCATATGTAATACACAATACCCATAATGCACTGTGCCATTTATCTAGCTAGGTAATAAATTAGGGGTGTGTGGATTGGGACACACCCGCAGTGGACTGACGATGGACTAGACAGTGAATAGGGCGTGTGGATTGGGACACACCCGCAGTGGACTGATGATGGACTATACAGTGAATAGTGGGTGATGGTGTGCTCTTACCAGACACTACCAGGTTCACATAGTAAAACCTGTTCCCTAGGTGAAATTTATATTTCCCAGCATCTTCCATGGCGATGTTGAGAAGGACGAGGGAACAGTTTCCCTTTAGGAACTCCTCCACTGAAACATTTTCTGGTCTGCAGTAAGTCAGGCTACAATAATGCCCATGGGCACTTATTTCATAAATGACTTTAGTGCCTCTGTGCCACCTGACAGTCATCTCCTGGGTCTGGTCTACTGGAATGGAACAGGGCAGCACTTTGCTTTCCCCCACGAACGCAGTGACATTAACATCACCTGCACAAACTCCTGTGGAGAAAATGAAATAAAGGATGAACATGACCTGAACAAATACCACTTCACCAGAAGTGTAGAATGTCAGTGCTAATATCTTTTCTTTATTGTTAGAAATCCTCACCGAGACAGCAGCATGCAAGGCCGACCAACAGCCAGCCGTGCGCACTGCATCTGGAGGACCTGCAGATAAAGGAGAGGACCATCAGTATTGTTATTACACACACGTACAGGACGAGGAGGTTCTTTTGTTGTTGATCTCAGCTTGGGGTCAGACCTGCGGAAGCATCACGTGTAAAAGGCACAGCTGGGCAATATGATAATATCAATAATATCAATATCCTGACAAATGCATGATACAGTATACTTTTGAGATATCCTGGATATTGTGATTTCCTAAAGATCAGTTACAAAATCTTGTGGATTAATGTTTTGGATCTTTAACACTGTAACGTTAATATTTTTACAAATAACTTCCCCCTCCTTTTCATTATTTATTTTGTACATATACTACTGAAGTATCACCAAGCTTATTTTAAAAGGCTTTTTTTTTAATTGTTAGCAATAATCCAATAATACTAAAAATAAGATGAGTTGGAGTTTTCTTATTGCCAGTTCTGGTCTGTCCAGTGTCAGCACTTTGTAACAGTCAGAGGTAAAGCTGTAACTGGGTTTTCCGACATCTTCAGGACTTCTTTTTTATCTTATTAACATGAAGAGAGAGAAATAAAGAGAGGCTGCTGAGGGAACGACTGTTTATAGCTGCTGTAGTGTAAGCGGCAACAGGAACTAACTCATTTCACCAACATACTACAACATTAAATGTAACTATATATGGATAAAAAGTACAACATCCTTCAATAAATAAAAGTTGTCATCATTGGTCCTGTAGTGGAGTCGTTCACCTGTGAATCTACTCTGTGAATCGACTCTATGAACCTTTTATTGTAGCTTTGTTGCCTTATTGCAGATTTAATGCTTATGTAAATAAATGTCTATACAATGCAAAGAAATGTTATTTTGTTAACTTGAAGATAGATTAAGATTTAAGAATTAAGAAAAGAATTAATATTCCATTAGTTAGGCAAAGAATACTGCAAACATTGTGTTTATTAAAAAAAAAAAAAAAAAAAAAAAGAGTCGACTCGCCGGGCCAAATGATCCGACTCACTGAAATGTTCCGATTCCCGACAACACGTCACTGCAGTAATGAAGCTAATTCACAATTAAAGATATTAGAAACCAAATCTTCCTCTTCCTGTCTTAGTTTACACGCAGGAACTTTCCCCTTAAAAGCCACTAAACACAGAAATTCAGAGTGTTGAACACAGCTAGTGCTAACGCTAACACGTTAAACATTATCCTGCTTAAAAAGTGAGCTATGCTGACAGAAATCACACGAACTACAACCAAAAACAGCTTAACAACAACAACAACAACAACAACAACCGCGGCATATTTCACATTTCATTCTCACCTGAGGCCGTGTGATGCCGAATAGCAGTGCAGTTTAATCACATCCACATCACACACAGCTCGCCTAGCCGCAGAGCAGCTCTGAAGGCGCTGCTATTACGTACATAGCGGTAATCATAGCCTACAACCTGGGGCCCATTTTCACACGTACCGTTTAAACACCTGTAATATTTACATCGAGACTCTGAATTACTTGCCATATACCTTGATTAATCTCCCTTAAGATCGATTTATTTTTATTATTTTCTTTTGATATATTTAGGTATTTATTATTTGTACTGGATTGTTTTTAAGGTCTGCTGCTTGGATTTATTGCTGGTGTATGCACCAATCATAATGCCTGTTTGTTATTTGAAGAAGTTTAATAAAGATTAAAAATACATATATTTACATCGTCATGTGGCTTCATTCACTCACTACAGGTGTGGAACAGGTGTTACATGTAAAAAATAAATGTGTATGTTTAAAATAATTTCATTTTAACTAATAATTATTTAGTCTGACATTTTTTAACACACAATCATTTTGTATTTAAACCAGTTTAAAACGTATAAATAAATAAATAAATAAATAAATAAATAAATAAATAAATAAAATTAACAATGACCGACCCGTTGCTATGACAACAACTTCAGGATGAGCGTCGAAGAACCAAATAATCCAAGATCATGCCAAATCATCAACAGTCAAATCCAGCTAACTGAGTTAGCGACGTAGGAAGAACAGGCCCCTGGTTATAGTGTTACCTGGCTTGTAGGTCTTGGTTGTGATTTATCCTACCTACCTATCTGTCAATCTTATCTCAGAAGTTACTGTAGAAGTTATGTTCCTAGATGTTTTAAAAAAAAAATCAAATTATCAAAAGAAAAGGAGAGAGATTCTTACATGTTCAGAGTTTTTGATGGCTCTGTGGTATACAGCTTCATTACTGCCGTGGAATGACTGCACAGGTGTGTTTCAGGTGTGTTTCAGATTTGCATAAAACTCTAAGAAGAAGAAGCAAACCAACGTTAGCTGTATTCCTGCCACCTACTGGGCTGGAGTGTGGAACATTGAGAAGAAAAAACAAAAAACCCTAAATCCTATTAGTCAGTCCTACTTTCTTTAAATAGCTCAATAATGCATTATACATTTTATACTGATCCAAACTATTATGCAGCAGTTTTTTAGGTGATAATGTTCATATTCCTGTTCTCCTTAATTCTTCCAGAAACTGTGTCCTTTCTCTTTCAAAAGCATTACAGCATAGTAGAACATGCTCAGCAGTTTCTGCTGATCCACACTGACTGCAGTTTCCAGACTCATGTTTCCTGATTTTGTACAGAGAATAATTTAAAGCTGTATGACCAAGGTGAAGTCTAGGTATAATTATCTCTTCTCTTTTCTTACCAAAATCTCTTCTTTCGCTACCAACCTGATATTCAATGTGATATAAACGTCTTCCCCTTTCTTCCTTATCCCAAACTTCTTACCACTTTCTTTTTATAACCTTTCTGATAATTGATTTATCTTCTGTTTTACATAAAGGAATATTTATCTCTATATTATAGCATTTCAGAGCTTGCTTTGCAGATGGTCTACCTCCTCATTTCCTTCCAATTCAATTCAATTCAATTTTATTTGTATAGCACTTTTAACAATGGACATTGTCACAAAGCAGCTTTACAGAAATAAATGAATTCACAAAAATATATTGTAAATATGTGAATTTATCTGTAATGAGCAAGCTAGAGGCGATGGTGAGGAAAAACTCCCTGAGACGACATGAGGAAGAAACCTTGAGAGGAACCAGACTCAAAAGGGAACCCATCCTCATCTGGGTGCAACGGATAGTGCGATTATAAATAATTCCCTTCCATTATTGTGTACTATATGGACAAATAGTGCAATTGTGAAACCAGTAAATTCATCACAGTTTTTGCAAGAAGTCCGGCTGGTTAAAATCTATCCACTGTCCACTGATGGAGTCCTGAGTATGAAGCTGCTCGTGGAAACCGCAGCCCCAAAGCCACTACAGCAATCGCAGTCCCAAGCCATTACAGTACAGCTCCCCATATGAGATCCCCAAGCCATCTCCACAGCCCCCAGGTGGCGCCATCCCCAGCAATCCAAACAGTTCTTCAGGCAGTCCATATGGGGCCCCAGCAGCAGCGAGCAACTCAACCGATGAGAACTCCAACCAGAAGTAGGGCATCAGGATGGGTCAGGCAGCGAGGAGGAGCAGAAGGGGTCAGGATCACTGGCATCTCAGAAGTAGCATGTGTAGCTCGACAGAGAGTGAGGGAGAGAGAGAGATGGAGAGAGAGAGACAGAGAGAGAGACAGAGGGAGAGAGGGGGAGAGGGGGAGAGAGAGGGAGAGATTGTTAGGTGAGCTTTTGTCCTCTAATGGTTAAGCACGATGTACTTTGTGTGCAGAGACAAGAGAGTGCAAGCAGGGACTCCGGCAAGACTAGCTGTGACAGCATAACTAAAAGGGAGAGCCAGAAGCTAACACAGACATGAGGGCACCCTGGGACATAAAGCAGCCAGCCACTCCACCGTCGACAAACCTGAGTGAACGTGTGAGAGTGGGGGGGCAACAGCATCCAAACATCCCATTTCACCACAACACTCTATGCCTGTGAAACCCTCCAGACCTGCCCCTGTACCTAAGAAAACTATTCACAAAAGGCTTGACTAAACAAATATGTTTTCAGCCGAGACTTAAACACTGAGACTGTGTCTGAGCCCCGAACACTAAGTGGAAGGCTGTTCCATAACTGTGGGGCTTTGTAAGAGAAAGCTCTACCCCCAGCTGTAGCACGCACTATTCGAGGTACCAACAAATAGCCTGCACCTTTTGATCTGAGTAGGCGTGGCGGATCATAAAAGACCAAAAGTTCGCTCAGGTACTGTGGCGCGAGACCATTTAGTGCTTTATAGGTCAATAGTAGTATTATATAATCAGTGTGAAATTTGATTGGGAGCCAATGCAGTGTGGATAAGATAGGGGTGATGTGGTCATATCTTCTGGTTCTAGTAAGGACTCTCACTGCTGCATTCTGGACTAACTGGAGCTTGTTTATGCATCTACTGGAACATCCAGACAGTAAGGCATTACAATAATCCAACCTAGAGGTAACAAACGCATGAACTAATTTTTCTGCATCGTGTAGTGACAATATATTTCTTATTTTAGCAATATTTCTGAGATGAAAGAAAGCGATCCTAGTGATATTATCTACATGAGCTTCAAAAGAAAGACTAGAGTCGATAATACAACTGTGTGTCATCAGCGTAACAGTGGAAGCTAATACCATGCTTACTGATAATTTTGCCCAGAGGTAGCATATATAGAGAAAAGAGCAGTGGGCCTAAAACAGAACCTTGCGGGACACCAAACTTTACCTTAGTATGTGTAGTGTAGTCACCATTTACGTTTACAAACTGATAACGATCAGTCAGATAAGACCTGAGCCAGGAAAGGGCTGTTCCCTTAATGCCTACTACATTTTCCAGTCTATCGAGGAGAATCGCATGATCAATGGTATCAAAAGCTGCACTAAGGTCAAGCAGCACCAGCAAGGAGACACAACCCTAATCAGAGGCCAGCAGTAAGTCATTTACCACTTTAACCAGTGCTGTCTCTGTGCTATGATGAGGCCTAAATCCTGACTGATACATTTCATGAATGTTATTCCTATGTAAGTATGAGCATAGCTGCTGTGCATTTTTTAATTACAATTAAAATTAAAATGTCATTTAGAGAGCAGAGCAGATATATAACAATCTATAGGATCCAGATGATGGGAATATATGTAGCTTTCTGTTGGATACCAGCGCATGTGGGAGTAAAAGGAAATGAGTTGGCAGACGAATCTGCAAAGGAAGTAACAAAGAAAGTAGACATAGATATGCAGATAAAATATGGTAAGAGTGAAATGAAGTGTTTAATCAAACAACATGTGAAGAATAGATAGCAGAAATATTGGGAAGAAGAAAGAACAGGGAGATGGTTTTATAGCATTCAAAGAATTGTTGGTGAGTATAGAGTAATAGGAAGAAATAGACATGAGGAAACTATAGTCTCAAGGCTTAGATTTGGGAATACTGCTCTTAATAGCAGTTTGAAGAGAATGAAGAGACATGAAACTGGAAAATGTGAATATTGTAATCAAGAGGAAAATGTAGAACATGTTATAATGAAATGTCCAAGGTACGGCAAGGAAAGAAAGATACTGATTGATGACCTCAAGGAAAATAAAGAGAAGTTTGAGTTGATAAACATTTTGGGGAGTAAATCAGGGAATAAAAACTTTCAATTTTTAATGCGATATTTAAAGGACACGGGATTATGTAATAGAATATAGTGATTTCAGGGGTAGACTATGATCCTGATCCCCACTCCTAATCAGTAGGTGGCGGTAATGCACCTAAAAGTTGTAAAAGTATGTATTCCAGGAAGAAGAAGACCCAAAAAAAAAAAAAAAAAAAAAAAAAAAAGAGGAAGTTCACGAGTGAACGCTTTAACGCCATGGAGTGAGAAGTCTTTCTGCCAAAACCAAAACCTCCTGGAAAATGTAAGAATGCGCTGTATTTCTTTTGTAAAACGTGGTTCATGAGTCTGAAAAGAGATTGGGCCGGTGTGCTCGGCTAGCTGTGTGCTGTCTGTCTGCTCTTTGGGTTGTTTGTTTGGTTGGTTGTTTGGTTTCGTTTTCTGAGCTTGTTCCCGCAGGCTGCTCGTTTTTGACTTTCTGGCAGGCAGGTGTGCTCAGCTAGCTGTCTGCTCTTTGGGTTGTTTGTTTGGTTGGTTGTTTGGTTTCGTTTTCTGAGCTTGTTCCTGCAGGCTGCTCTGGCAGGGGCGGTGTGCTCGGCTAGCTGTCTGCTCTTTGGGTTGTTTGGTTTGGGCTTGCGTCTGTTTTTAAGAGCAGTTTTGGTTGCTGATCTCTAAAGACTGACTTGTTCTCGAGTTTTGAAGTTCTCCTATTTCAGCTAAATATGAACAAAGTTAGCCATTGCTGTGGTTTATCACCCCCAAAACCAAATAAGGATTTTTAAATTGAGTTTGCGAACTTCTTAGGAGTCAGTAGCTGCGTTTACATGGACACTAATAATCCGATTGTAATTGGACTAGAAGCACAATCAGATTTAAAAAGTCACATGTAAACACGTCAATCGGAATGAATTGGCCAAAACCGATTAAAATTTCATTCATTTAAACCTTTTCTAATCCGATGGAGGGGACTTGAATGACTTGAATGAAACCAGATAGTTCTGCGCATGTGCAATGACGTACAACTCACGTAATGACGTATGACGCTCCTCGTCTGTGACGTGGTGCTCGGGAAGGGGGAATTTTAACTGCTTTATAAATACACGCAGTACCACACAAAACATCACGCGCTCGCGTCTTCTAATTAAATGTTAAATCTGCTTTTTAAAACGAAAAAAAGAAGCAATGGCGAGAGAGTGGCTGCTAGTGTCTGCATGTTGGAACGGAGGGAAATGTGTATTCGTGCACTGTGCATTGTTAAACGCGCTATATAAATAAAATAAAATTGAATTGAATTGAATTGAATTGAATCTGGACGAGATGGCTGGAGAGCAGCTTGCCTGACGTCACTGCTCGGCCAGAGATATTGGAATGTCTAAAGATGGGAGTACGTTATGATGTTTCTTTCTACGGCACAAATCGAGCACAAACTAACAGCGCTGATGTGGAGTGATTTGAGCGACATGGGGTGGAGAGTGACATCACACAGGCAAAAAAATAATGTTTAATATCTCAAACACCAAACCAGCACAAACAAGTCGGCACAAACGTAGCACACAGAGATGTCTTAAACAGCTTTCTAATGGTGGGCTCAAAAAGCTTAAAACATGCAAGTTATTGCTTTTCACAACCAAGACAATCAGCTACAAGTTATTCTAGTAATTATAATTTTAGTCATTTCTAGTCATTGAGAGTTTAAATCCCGAGAACAAATCTCCCATAAAATAGCTGCTCCTCCTAAAACCACAATTTAACCTATTTTACACACTTCGCTTCTACACAAGCAAAGCAACTTAACTTTTATACAAAATAATCATTTTAAATAAATAAGTAACAAAACCAACACACAACAATTCACAGAATTTAGGAGTATACAGGATAAATGCTTTCATAATCCTTTACAGTTAAAAGCAGGCAAACTCGATCAAGTTTAAAGAGACGCAATAAAGCATTAAGCCAAATAAAAGTACATTTTATGAAAAAATTAAGAAACTGTAATCATTATTATTATTATTATTAGTATATAAATCAAACCACTAAACCAGTTCACAGTGACCTAAGATAACGTAAGATTACTAGGGAGGAATTTGAGTATTAATACAGTTGTATTCTAATAGATTGAGATATAATAGTAATATAATAATATAAATGACCCAAGTTGAAAACAAACAAATAAAATTGTGGCTATACTGTATGCTAATTACATTGTAATACACAAGGACACTTACCATAAAAGAAAACATCATTTATAAGTGCTGCCTTGGCCCTATGTGCTAGTTAGAGATCTCCATAGAAATAAGCATATTCTTGAGATTTACTACAAAATCAATTACCAGAAGAAGAAGAAAGTAGTAGCTGATTGTCTTGGTTGTGAATAACAATAATTTACATATTGGATTTGTGATATCATTTTTTATGTTTATTTATCAAAAATGGAAATGTATCTATTAAAGATTCTGACCATTTGATGAACTCAGTGATGCTAAATGACAGACAGAAATGTCTCTTGCATCGTATCATGACTTGTTTTTTTCTGATTTTATATGAACTGTAATATGTAAATAAGTTATATACATGTAATACAAACCTCAAGGCTTAATGTTGGGAAATAATGCCTGGGAGAATTCCCGTATAATAAATTGGTTTGATAAAGAAAGTAATCAGATACAAACATTTACACAACTATTGTCCTTTTTTGCATGAACATTTACTGTCTCCTGCTTTTTGCAGGTTCTGCACTCACAGTGAGAAGGTCCTGGTGGTTCTCGTCTTGATGTGCTGGTGTCTTGGTGAGGATTTCTAACCTAAACTCTGAAATGTATACATTTCTGATGAAGTGGTGTTAGTTTAGGTCATATTCATGCTGTTTTATTATTTTTCTCTGTAGGGGTTTCTGCTGATGTCACTGCCTTTGTGGGGGAGTGTGTAGATCTGTACTGCTCTGGGACCCACGACACGATCATCTGTTATTTCAACAGCATGAATGATGTTTGTGAAATGAGAGGCAGTCAGCAGAACTGTAAGCCGCCTTACAGCGGACGCGTTTCCAAGGAGGAGTTACAGGATAGAAACTGTTACAAGCTCTGCAACCTCACCGAGGAGGACAGTGGCACATACGACTGTTACAAAGGGGATGAGACGATAAACCTCACGCGGAGCTTTAGCCTCACAGTTCACAGTAAGAGCACATCATCCTACTCTATTCACACTCTGTTCACTCTATAACGCACGCGACACGCTGGTTCCCCTGCGGACGCGTTCCAATCCTCACGCCCTATTCACTCTATAACGCACGCGACACGCTGGTTCCCCTGCGGACGCGTTCCAATCCTCACGCCCTGTTCACTCTATAACGCACGCAACACGCTGGTTCCCCTGCGGACGCGTTCCAATCCTCACGCCCTATTCACTCTATAACGCACGCCACACGCTGGTTCCCCTGCGGACGCGTTCCAATCCTCACGCCCTGTTCACTCTATAACGCACGCAACACGCTGGTTCCCCTGCGGACGCGTTCCAATCCTCACGCCCTGTTCACTCTATAACGCACGCAACACGCTGGTTCCCCTGCGGACGCGTTCCAATCCTCACGCCCTGTTCACTCTATAACGCACGCAACACGCTGGTTCCCCTGCGGACGCGTTCCAATCCTCACGCCCTGTTCACTCTATAACGCACGCGACACGGCGGTTCCCCTGCGGACGCGTTCCAATCCTCACGCCCTGTTCACTCTATAACGCACGCGACACGCTGGTTCCCCTGCGGACGCGTTCCAATCCTCACGCCCTGTTCACTCTATAACGCACGGTGGTTCCACTGTGGATTGGAACACGTCATGTTTGAAAAGAAGAACTGTCTGCGTAACCCACAGTGCTTTATGTATTTGTGTATTACTAGCTGATTGTCTTAAAGAATCCTGTTTAAATTGTAGGTTTGTTTTTGCTGTGTCACATGAATGTTGTCACCTTTCTAACTGTGTCTCTCAGAGCCTAAAGTCTCCGGTACTCCATCTCTGATCGGCAGCAACACCATCGCCCCCAACTCCACAGGTAATATAGCATGCATAGTAAAGTTTTTAATTTCTGCACAAGAAACTTGATCATGTGCGTACAACCAGCTGTACACAACGGACACTGATAAATCCCACACATTCGAAATTGATGAGCTCTTGCACAGCCACACTTCTTTGCATACATAAACACCCCTAACTTGTCATATAGTCTTGCAAGAAAAAGTTTGTGTACTCTATGGAGTTACCAGAGTTTGTTTATTGATCATTCATAAAAAGTGGTCTGATCTTCATCTAAGTCACAATTAGGAACACGATCTGTCTAACCTAATAACACATATACAGTAGTACTTTTCAGTTCTTTATTGAGCTCATTGAGTAATCATTCACAGTGCAGGCTGGAAAAAGCAAGTTAACCCTTGAAACGTGTAACTTGGAGATCCTCCTTTAGCAGCAACAACCTCCACCAAACGTTTCCCACAGCTGCGTATAAGACTGGTACAACAATGAGAAGGAATTCTGGACCATTCCTGCAAACTGTTTCAGTTCATCGATATTTTTGGGCTGACTCGATTGAACAGCCCTCTTCAGGTCATGCCATAGCATCTCAATTGCATTAAGGTCAGGACTCTGACTTGGTCATTACAAAACACAACTTTTCTTCTTTTTCAGCCAATCTTCAGTTGAGTTACTTGTGTGCTTTGGGTTATTGTCTTGTTACATCTCCCAACCTCTCTTAAGCTTGAGGTCATGGACTGTTGCCCCGACTTTCTCCTGTAAATGTCTTGATACAGTTTTGAATTCATTGTTCCCTCAATAATCGAGTTCAGGTGTATCAGCCACACGTATTGCTAACAGGTGCATAAAATGAAGCACATAGCCATGCAGTCTTCATAGACAAACAGTGGCAGTAGAATGGGTCATGCTGAAGCGTTCAGTGACTTTAAACATGGCAATCTTGTAGGACACCACCTTTACCACAAGTCAGTTGGTGAAATTTCTGCCCTGCTAGATCTACCCCGGGCAACTGTAAGGCATTATTATTGTGAAATGGTAGTGTCTAGGAGAAACAGCAGCTCAGCCACAAAACGTTACACCACGCAAACTCACAGAGCGAGCTGCCGAGTGCTGAAACATGTAGTGCGTAATAATCGCCTATCCTCTGTAGCATCACTCACTACAGAGCTCCTAACTGCACCTGGAAGCAACATCAGCACAAGAACTGTGTAAGAACAAAGCAGCGACACTGGACTCTGGAGCAGTGGAAACATCTTCTCTGGAGCGATGACTCACACTCCACTATCTAGGTTTGGTGGATGCCAGGAGAACGCTACCTACTGGAATGCAGAGTGCCAGCGGTAAAGTGGAGGGGGATAATGATCTGGGGCTGTTTTTCCGGGTTTTGGCCCTTTAGGTTCAGTGAAGGGGAATGTTAATGCTAGAGCATACTTTACATTTTACACAGTTTTATGCTTCCAACTTTATGGCAGCAGTTTGAGAAAGAACCGTTCCTGTTCCAGCATGACAATGCATGACAGTGTGTGAAGGTTGGAGTGGAAGAACTCGAGTGTCCTGCACAGAGCCCTGACCTCAACCCCACTGAACACCTTTGGGATGAACTGGAACACTGGAGACTGAAGGGAGAAACCCACCAAAACAAAATACAACTGAAAGAAGTTGAGCTACAAGCCTGGAAAAGCATGACAAAAGAAGAATGCAACAGTTTGGTGATGTCAGTCGTTCACTGGCTTGATGCAGTTATTGCGAGCAAGGGATATGCAACCAAATATTAAGTGTTTAAAACACTTTTTAAAACAGATTTAAAACACTGATGCTCGCCTACAAAGCCAAAAACGGACCAGCACCCACTTATCTCAAAGCTCTTATCACACCTCGAGCGGCACCACGCTCCCTCTGATCCTCTAGCACTGCTCGACTGGTCCCTCCATCTCTCAGGGTACAAGGAAGACCTGCATCGAGACTCTTCTCTGTTCTGGCACCAAGGTGGTGGAATGAACTTCCCCTAGATGTCCGAACAGCTGAGTCACTGGCAGTCTTCAAACGACGTCTAAAGACTTACCTCTTCATAAAGTACTTAAGTTAGCACTTACCAAAAAAAAACCTCCCCAACAGAGTTTTGGACTGATGGTGTTCC
The DNA here is from genome assembly GCF_027358585.1 of Pangasianodon hypophthalmus. Classification (NCBI taxonomy): domain Eukaryota; kingdom Metazoa; phylum Chordata; class Actinopteri; order Siluriformes; family Pangasiidae; genus Pangasianodon; species Pangasianodon hypophthalmus. Next base: position 504,693 of record NC_069718.1, read on the forward strand.
TAGTTTGTGACCTAGTGAGTCAGTATCAGAATGTATTTTTGATAGACTAAAGCACTATTGTAAGTCGCTCTGGATAAGAGCTTCTGCCAAATGCCATAAATGTAAATGTGTTATTTACTTTTAGATTATCTGTTCCTATAGTTTTGCTCACCTAAAAAACTGGGTTCTAAGTTGTTTAATACATCTCGATGTAGATCTCAGGAAATGAAAGCTAACATTCTGAACTATTATCTCATGTTCATCTTTTGATCTCAAGCCCAAATGAACTCAGTGTAGCGAAAACAACAAAATTGGCCTTGCTGTTCCAATACTTTTGGATTAGGGACGCCACCAGAAAAACTCTGTCCTAAAATAGTAAAAAAAAATGGCAAAACAAAACCAAAATGAGTGGAGGGGAAAAACATCTGAACATCCCTGCTGAAAAGATAATGTTAACTGTGGGTGCATTTAGCAAAAAGAAGTTACACACAATTCATATGATTTGTTTTGTATTTGTTGTCTTGGTCAGGAGGAGCTGATAATGAAAGACTGATTACGGTGACAGCTGTTCTAGCAGTGATAGCAGTTGTGGGGCTTTGTGCGCTTTTGATCTTTTGTCTGTGGAAAAAAAGATGTGGTGAGTAGGAATACAAGTTTTCTCAGCATACAATAGAACATTAAACCATATATCTTACAGATTTCTCTCCCAGTTACTGCTTCTGTGCACAGTTCCACTAAAACCAATCAGATATTGGAGGAATTACCACCACAGTAAACGTTTCTGTGACTTTATATATACAGTATATTTCTGTGATTTCTGGCTTTATATGTCCTCACAGAGACACTACAGGTGTTGCTAACAATCTTTTTCAGAGATTCTTACAAGTAGGTCTCAGAAACCTTTGTAAATCTAGCAGAAATCTTTAGTTGGGTTTAGTCACAAAAGTATTTACACAATTTTATTTTAAGATTCATAAAACACGCACAACAGGATTGAAAAAAAAGTGTTCTACTGTTTTCAGGACAAAAATAAGCATTGCGCTAATAAAACATTTTTAAAGCTTTTTCTTAATTTTACTTGCATCACATGTTGACTAAAGCCATGTGTGTTGACAAACACACAGCTCCGATCACAGCGTCCTCCATCCTCTGGTTGTTTACGTTGTTCTTCTTTGTTTCCGTTGTTGAACGCCGCGCACAAATGACGTCGCTGTCGACCGGCTTACGTCACTTCCTAGTGCCCGCTGTCGGTGCGAATGCAGCCCTTTAAACGCTACTGGGAAATAGTTCACGCAAAACCGCCCTGTACTTTAGTACTGTACATTTAGTTCTGGAACTAAAGCGGTGTGAAAGGCCCTAAAAGGTGCTTTATTCCCGAGTGCAGCTTGGCTCTCTCTCTCGAGGCGCTCGTCTCTCCCCTCTTTATCCTCACCACAGCTTGCTGCAAAACAGAACCCACGTTAGTAAAATTCTTCTTAGGTGTGCAACCCTTACCACTCACCTTCACTCACCTTCACTCACCTTCTCCGGCTCCACCCCCATTCACAAACCGGCGCTCCACCACGCCTCCGCTTCCACATCCACAAAACTAGATAAATAATGAAATAGCCTGGAAATAAAAGGAGCTTATTTAGTTTTAAAGATGACTCAGTTTATCATGCACTTCTCATGTAAATATTTTGTCAAAGTGACACTCTACACTGTAACACACACACATTATATATGCACATTAAGTACTGCTTTTTATCTTAACACACTGGAGTCAGCTTGCAGTGAAATTACAATCTAAGGAGAAAAACAAGTTGAAACCCTCAGAAACAGGACTTTATACTTTATCCAGAGTATAAACACAAAACACAGCATAATGTGGAAACATGCTTGTTTTTATTGGAAAAATAACAGAACATTTTTTACGCTGACTGCAAAAATGAAACTCTTAATTCTGTTTATTTTCTTAGGACATTTATTTCTATTACCTTACTTTGCAGGTCAGCAACTGCCTGTCTCTTTAGTGCTTTGAAGGTTTATTGGTTTTCCACCAGTGATGAGTTGTTAAATGGAATTTATGTGTGCAATGTCATATTTTTACCCCTGGGATACAGGAAACAGTAAAAAGCGCTTAACGTGGCTATATCTCTCAGCACCTTCATGTCTACTTGCTGCGTGATGGGGTGCCAATACTTTCAGTGTACTGCAATAACTCGCATTTTCATGCATGTTGTTAGGAGAATGTTAACGCTAATGCTCAGACAACAGCAGCTTGCCTCCTTCATCCTGATTCCAGAGTCTCATTGCTCAAACACGTGATTTTAGAACGTTACATGAAAACATATTTGAATGAATTTATTGCTTGTTTTTTTTAGTATAGAGTTTGCTGTAGATGATAACAAAGTGTATTTATAATTAACACATTAAAAGATATATAAAGGAAGTACAATTACAGAGAGTATGCATGGATTCTGAGCTTAAAGCAAAGAGTGAACTTGTTGTTTGATTAAAATGTGCTGTAAATTCCTCCAAACCCACAAACAGCCAACAGCCATTTATTCATTACCAAGAGCTATAATATTCAGATTCTTCAGCATTTACACACTGGCGTGTATTAGAGTGAAAAGAGCAAAAGTGTTTCCTGAGGATTAACTCCAGTAACATTATGTTATTACAGGATAAATAACTGAAGAGAATTGTTTTATGTGTGTTTCAGGTTCTGTGGTTTTGATCCGGAATGATGTACGATATTCCCATCAGGACCCAGGCACATAATCTGCAGTACAGTATATTACACTCCAAGCAAACTGGCAAACTGTATTCCTTCCTTTATGATATGAAGAACAAACACTTTTTCTCAGGACAAGCATTAACGTCTGTTCTATAAGCTTTTCAGCTCAGAATATGTGGAATATCACACAGTATTCAGTCACAGAACAGTATTTTTTTCACCTGTGCCAAACTTGGATCCTTAAGATCATTGTCTTAATTTAATAAATAAAAGAATTAAAAGAATTTTACAGTAATGAAGTAAAAAATTAAATGAAATATAGCCATGAGCAGCGATCATCGGGGTCCAAGCAGCGTTATCCTGTTATCCTGGCTGCCTCGGTCTGGAGCAACCTAGCGTTTTTGGTTTTGTCGTTTGTTTGTCCCTTTTACCGATCACTTTTACCAGGGACGAATTGCTGAACATCAGGCAATGCACTCCCGTCAATCTTTTACAGATTTTTGAACATTCTGACGTCTTACTGGACATTTTATTCGGAGGAGCAGCGGTTCTATACAGATGTAAAAGTGCTCGTGAAGCTCCGACAACGCGGCTTTAGGACCCCGCTAGTATTCACCTGATCATCTCCACTCCCTTGCCATCAAAACCAAAGAAAAACTCCTCACCCGGACAAACAAGGACTTTTCCAGCTCCGCAGCTCTGTGCTTCACGGAAACCTGGCTGAACAAATCCATTCCAGACAGCGCGTTACATCTGCCGGGCTTCCAGCTGGTTGGTGCAGTTGGTGCACTGATATAACAATGTTGAAGACACAGACGCGCTCCTCATCAGCTGCAAGCCTTTTTATTCGCCGCGCGAGTTTTCCTCGTTCATTGTGGTGAATGTTTACATCCCTCCTCAAGCCTGCACGAGCACGGCGCTGCAAAAGCTGGCTGATCAGATTACACACACACACAGAGAGACATCATTCCAACTCACTTACTATTATTCTTGCTGATTTTAACAGAGCAAACCTCACTCTGGAACTGACAGAATACACACAGCACATTACATGTCCCACCAGAGACAATAACACACTTGACCACTGTTACACCACAATAAAGGAGGCATATTGTTCTGTTCCCAGAGCAGCTTTGGGACTCTCCGATCACTGCCTAGTTCATAGAGCCCTGACCACTGGAACAAGCAGGCACAAGAACAGCGTTTTCCCACAAGCCATTTCCCTCAGGAACAGTTAACTACTTCTAGATCCTTCTTAATGTACAACTTCTCTGTGGATACAATTTTTTGTGCAGTATGTAAATTCATTCTTTACTGTATTACCTGTACACATATCCTTAATGCTTGTGCCACTGCCTTCACCTCATTGCCTTCACCTTGCACAGTATTATATCTGTCCATATATCTGTTCCATTTAAGCCTGTTGTGTTTACTGTACAGTGTTAGATATTCTCTCTTATAATAATAAAATTTACAAATAATAATAATATGTCTTGCCATCTTATTTGCATGTGTGTTCTGGAAGCTTCATACCAAGTTAAATTCCTTGTGTGTGTGAACACACTTGGCAATAAAAGCTCTTTCTGATTCTGGTTATTTATTTATTTATTTATTATTGTTAAAGATCAGAATCATTATATTAATGTATGTGTTGGAAACGTGTCACTGTTTTTAGTCTGTACTTTTTAATGAATAAGAAATGGAAGAAGAAGAAGTAGAATCGTAAATGTAAAAATTAAGATACCATTTAATCATCTTTGAGCATTTCACACATTTGTTTGCAGGCTAATTTGAAAAGAAAAAAAAAAACTCAGGAGATATTGTCCGAGTAACATGGTTCTATGCATTTAATCTAATTTCTATACATTTTTTAAAATTACATGTTGAGTTATTCAGCCATTCAGATTAATACAAACGGAAGGAAAAAGATTAGACTTAAAAAGATTTATTATTCTGTGGCTCCCTCTTGTGGGCAACTTTAGTATTACAGCCGACATCTGTTACTCACTTTGAGATAAATCTGGTCGTGGATGAGGGACGCTGTAGCTCAGTGGGTAAGACGTGGGGCTTCTGATTGGATGTTCATGAGTTCTAATCCCAGCACTGCTGAGCTGCTACTGCTGGGTCCTTAAGCAAGGCCCTTAACCCTCAGTGGTATTAATGAGATAACTGTAAGTCACTCTGGATAAGGGTGTTTGCCAAATGCTGTAAATGTAAGTAGAACATGGTTCTGTCCATCTTTACTGCTGAGATCTCTGACATTCTCTCCTGTACATCAATGTCATTAAATAAGCCCAGCTTTACCTGGACATTCTCTCTGCTTATTAAACACGACCTACACTCAGGTCAGGCATTAAATTCAGACTTGTGAGATACGGGAATTTAATCTTCCAGAGCAGGAATTTCCACAGAGAGAAGGAGAAAATATTGGAGGTGACTGTTCATGGTGTGGCTACATTTCTGTTCTGATAAAGTTCACTAACTTGGTGCAATCATAAATGGTTATGACATTTAACATTTATAAGTGAACTAAGTCCATGATTCTGTTGAAAATGATACAGACGTTGTCTGATACCTGACAATAACATAAAGTAAAATATTTCAGAAAATTTAAATATGTTTCTCTTTGCTCCAATCAAACTGCAAAGTTCATAAGGCTGATCTTGTAGCTGCCATTTTACAATTACAGTAATCTGTAGCTACCAACTTACAAGTAATGCTTAATTTAAACATATTATTCAATTGAATTAAGAAAATAAATATGAAACAAAACATAAAAATTCATTTTCACATTTTTTTTGTTGTCTTTTTTTTAGCATCTTTCTTCTGTAGCATCTTTTTCTAGGCCTTATTTAGATAATACACATAATATTCACATAAGACTTTTATAGAAAAATAAAAAAAAACAAACTATATATATTCAATTCAATTCAATTTTATCTGTATAGCACTTTTAACAACGTCCCAAAGCTCTTTACAGAAATAAATACATTCAGGATATAAATTTTAAATTCATGAATTTATCCCTAATGAGCGAGTCAGAGGTGACGGTGGTGAGGAAAAACTCCCTGAGACGATATGAGGAAGAAACCTTGAGAGGAACCAGACTCTAAAGGGAACCATCCTCATCTGGGTGACACCCGATAGTGCGATTATAAATCATTCCCTTCTATAACTGTGTACTACATGGACAAATAGTGCAGTTGTGTAACCAGGAGATTCAATTCAATATCCGGGCAGCTGCCCCCCCTGGGTCCAGGCTGGAAGAGAAAGGGGTTATGAGGCCTGGTGCATGAGTGTCGGCTTAGTTTTGCATAATATAGGGGCTGCTGTGGGGGAAAAACTAAGTCGACACTCATGCACCAGGCCTTATAACCCCTTTCTCTTCCAGCCCTGGACCCAGGGGGGGGGCAGCTGCCAGAGCAGCCTCACTACGCTGTTGTTTGGGATAACGTCAGCTTCCATCGCGCTGCTCTGGGTCGTGACTGGTTTACCAATAACCCGAGGTTTTCAAACATCTTTCTGCCTGCATACTCTCCCTTTCTAAACCCGATAGAGGAGGTTTTTCAGCATGGCGGTGGAAAGTGTGTGACCGAGAACCTTATATCCGTGTTCACCTCCTCCAGGCCATGGAAGAAGCCTAGACGTATCAGTAGCTGCGTGCCAGAGGAGTTTACCCCCGCTGCCTGGCTAGGGCCAGTACAGCCTGTGATGTGGACGAGATTCTCTGGCCTGACCCAGACCAAAGACGGGATGCTGAGGAGGAATAATATATATATAAAATATATATATATAAAAAAAAAAAACCTTTTCAAAGGTTTTTGAGGGGGAACCACAAGCAACATAACTTACCAGTTTTGGAAATATTGTTTTGAATTTATTGCACCAGTGTGTAAGACTATGTTGTAGTGTGTGTGTTTTTGAGGGCTTGTGTGTGATGTCTGAGGGCAAAGTTTGGTTTTTCAGCAAGAGGGAATGGTTTTGGGTGTAGAGCTTCATTCTGACCTGAAAATAGGAGGTTTGGGGAAATTGGGTGAGACGTTATGGATTTGTGTTTACTGTTTTGAGAATTCGAGGCATAGTTTCAAGAAATGTGTTTAAGCAATCAAGAAAAACTGTAAGATCATAACACAAAATAATGATTAATTTTAAATAAAGAGATGTAAGTAATAACAAGATATTAAGTTGAAATAATGAGATAGCACTTCAAAATTTACTTTCACAGCTTGCAGTTCAGGGCTTCTGTATTAATTGTCAGAACTAGAGGAAAACCTGAAGAGGAGTTAAATGAACAGACAACCAGCTGAAGCACATTCAGGAGTTAAGGAGATGAACAAGGTTCAGAACTCACCAACTAGAGAACAGGAAAATTTAGCAATAAACTCCTGAAACTGTGAGCTTATATACACAAGAAGAGGAAGTGAACCAGACATTGGGGTCAAGGTCATGCTGGAACTCAGGACAGTGTGTCCGTTACTAAAACTGTGTCTCAGGTGATGTAGTAAACCGTTCACTAGACACTGCTGTGTAACATCTTCATGTCGCTGTCATGTCATTAACGCATCACGCAACAACCTCCACAGGAAGTAACGCCACTTTTAAAACTCACACACATCCAGTTTAAACCTTTATTTTGTATCTACAGCATAACTGTGTTCATGCTCAGTGTGTCTGATGCTCAGCAGAATTCAGTTTAAACCCGTACATGTTTTTCCCTTTACAATAATAACGAGCGTTCTTAGTATGTTACTGCTGTCTGTTATTCTGTTACTGCTGTCTGTTATTCTGTTACTGCTGTCTGTTATTCTGTTACTGCTGTCTGTTACTGTTGTCTGTTATTCTGTTACTGCTGTCTGTTATTCTGTTACTGCTGTCTGTTATTCTGTTACTGCTGTCTGTTACTCTGTTACTGCTGTCTGTTATTCTGTTACTGCTGTCTGTTATTCTGTTACTGCTGTCTGTTACTGTTGTCTGTTATTCTGTTACTGCTGTCTGTTACTGCTGTCTGTTACTCTGTTACTGCTGCCTGTTATTCTGTTACTGCTGTCTGTTACTCTGTGTTACTGCTGTCTGTTATTCTGTTACTGCTGCCTGTTACTCTGTTACTGCTGTCTGTTATTCTGTTACTGCTGTCTGTTACTGTTGTCTGTTACTCTGTTACTGCTGTCTGTTATTCTGTTACTGCTGTCTGTTACTGTTGTCTGTTACTCTGTTACTGCTGTCTGTTACTGCTGTCTGTTATTCTGTTACTGCTGTCTGTTACTCTGTTACTGCTGTCTGTTATTCTGTTACTGCTGTCTGTTACTCTGTTACTGCTGTCTGTTATTCTGTTACTCTGCCTGTTACTGCTGTCTGTTATTCTGTTACTGCTGTCTGTTACTCTGTTACTGCTGTCTGTTACTCTGTCTGTTACTGCTGCCTGTTATTCTGTTACTGCTGTCTGTTACTGCTGTCTGTTACTGCTGTCTGTTACTCTGTTACTGCTGTCTGTTACTGCTGTCTGTTACTGCTGTCTGTTACTCTGTTACTGCTGTCTGTTATTCTGTTACTGCTGTCTGTTATTCTGTTACTGCTGTCTGTTACTGCTGTCTGTTATTCTGTTACTGCTGTCTGTTACTCTGTTACTGCTGTCTGTTACTGCTGTCTGTTACTGCTGTCTGTTACTCTGTTACTGCTGTCTGTTATTCTGTTACTGCTGTCTGTTACTCTGTTACTGCTGTCTGTTACTGCTGTCTGTTACTGCTGTCTGTTACTCTGTTACTGCTGTCTGTTATTCTGTTACTGCTGTCTGTTATTCTGTTACTGCTGTCTGTTACTGCTGTCTGTTATTCTGTTACTGCTGTCTGTTATTCTGTTACTGCTGTCTGTTACTGCTGTCTGTTATTCTGTTACTGCTGTCTGTTACTCTGTTACTGCTGTCTGTTACTGCTGTCTGTTACTCTGTTACTGTTGTCTGTTACTCTGTTACTGCTGTCTGTTACTCTGTTACTGCTGTCTGTTATTCTGTTACTGCTGTCTGTTACTCTGTTACTGCTGTCTGTTACTGCTGTCTGTTATTCTGTTACTGGTGTCTGTTACTCTGTTACTGCTGTCTGTTACTCTGTTACTGCTGTCTGTTACTGCTGTCTGTTACTCTGTTACTGCTGTCTGTTATTCTGTTACTGCTGTCTGTTACTGCTGTCTGTTACTCTGTTACTGCTGTCTGTTATTCTGTTACTGCTGTCTGTTACTCTGTTACTGCTGTCTGTTACTGCTGTCTGTTATTCTGTTACTGGTGTCTGTTACTCTGTTACTGCTGTCTGTTACTCTGTTACTGCTGTCTGTTACTGCTGTCTGTTACTCTGTTACTGCTGTCTGTTATTCTGTTACTGCTGTCTGTTACTACTGTCTGTTACTCTGTCACTGTTGTCTGTTATTCTGTTACTGTCTGTTACTGCTGTCTGTTATTCTGTTACTGTTGTCTGTTATTCTGTTACTGTCTGTTACTGCTGCCTGACTGACACACACTAAAACACACTAACATACACTAATATACACCAACACACACTGACACACACTAAAACACACTCTCATTAACTAATGCTCAAAGGAGAGAGAGAGACAGACAGACAGACAGGGTGAGAGACAGAGAGAGAGGGAGAGAGAGAGACAGAGACAGACAGACAGACAGAGTGAGAGACAGAGAGAGAGAGAGAGAGAGAGAGACAGACAGACAGAGAGAGAGGGAGAGAGAGAGAGAGGGAGACAGACAGACAGAGAGAGAGTGAGAGAGACAGAGAGAGAGGGAGAGAGACAGACAGAGAGAGAGAGAGACAGAGACAGACAGATAGACAGAGAGAGAGGGAGAGAGAGGGAGACAGACAGAGTGAGAGACAGAGAGAGAGAGGGAGAGAGAGGGAGACAGACAGAAAGAGAGAGACATCACTGAATGCTGTGTGAGCTCTGTACTGACTGTGTGTTTACTGATTATTATTAATACAGCTTCTGTCACAGGAGCTGAAGGAACATGAGTGTGTTATTTTATCAGAGTCTAATCTCTGAAGAAGTCCACTAGTGACCGTACGCTTTTATTATTATTGTTTATAGGGGCTGAAGCATGGAAGGTGCAGAATCGCTGTAGTTGTGTTAGTTGTGTATTAATGTAGCGTAACACATTCCTGCTTTAGTCACACAACCACATTATTATTATATTATCCGTCTTCATCTCAGAAATTAAGGCATTGTTATCTTTCACAGCTTTGTAATCTTTTTTGGCCTTTTTAATTTTGTTGTGTAGTTGACCAGGTGTTCGTTGATATCCAGCCTCCGCTAATCTTTCAGTCTGTTGCTTAAACACTTGGTTATTTCTGACTTTGCATCCAGTTTGATCTGAACAGACTCTTCTGATCTTAACTGTAAAAAAAAAGTCGCCCCAGTTGACATTGTCACAAAGCAGCTTTACAGAAATAAATGGATTCACAAAAAATATATTGTAAATATGTGAATTAACAATAACTGTAGTAGCTATGATCTACCATAGTAAAAGTATGATGAGTTTTTGTAAGGGTGCAGTTAGAAACATGTCTTCTCACAATGTTGTGCCAAACACAGGATCTTCAGACCTTCATCTCAGAACATCCTTGTCCAACATCTAGTTTCAAGTGATTTCTGCATGTGTTCCTCCCATAACTTTTAGATTTGGCTTCAGAACAAGGTTCCAGAGTACACATCTTAACTAGAAGAAAAGAGCAACAGCTTATTGTATAACTCTGTTCATGCTGAAATGTACTGCAATGATGTTTTTTGTTTTCATATTTTATTCATGAATATTTTATTTCTATACTCTGTGTAGTGAAACAACTAGAAACAATTAAAACAAGTGATGGTAGTTCATAGTTACTGCAGTTATTGCATAGTTAACCATGATTTTGTTGTTGTGAAGAGGTTTTGCCGGGAGTTTCTTGCCTGTGTCGGCGTCTTAACTTTACTGTTTCTTTCTTTTTTAAATCAATAATTTTGTGCTATCGTTTTCATCTGTTGTATTTTTCATGTTCTCTTCTACCATATTTTCATTTTTTTTTTTCTCAAAGAGCGCTTTTGTATTTTGTCAAGACAGCGAGCGGAGGCCATCCACACCGGATCCACGCCGTCTACAATAATATCAACAAATCTTCGACTAAGGTGCGTTAAACAACATGTCTAACATTCAGCTTGTTCAGTGTGTTGAGTGCAGGATGTTTAGTCACTCTTCCTCCGTCGTTAGCACTAGCTTTATTTGTGATAAATGCATGTTAGTTAGCTCTCTGACGGAGAAGATTGCTGCATTAGAGGTGCGCATCCAGTCTCTAGAGAGGGTTAGTGAGAGTGAGAGCAGCGTAGTTTCTGTAGGGGAAAGTCTGGATGCCTTAGGCGGAGTTAGCAATCCCCCAACTCCGGCATTAGAGCCCTCACAGCGGGGTGAATGGGTGACGACTCGGCGGCATAATCGCAAAGCCAAAGCTAACGCTAAGGCTCGCCCACAGGAGCACCACTCCTCTCCGCTTCATGTGTCCAACAGGTTTGCTCTCCTCAGTGAAGCACCCGCTGAGAAACCTGAAAGAGCTCTGGTTATAGGTGACTCTATCTTGCGGCACGTGAAATTAGCTAGGCCTTTAGGGGCACCAGCAGCTTTAGTTAGGTGTATACCGGGAGCCAGGGCGCCGGACATAGCAGGTAATCTTAGGGTCTTAGGCAAGCACAGGTTCTCAAAGATAGTTATTCATGTAGGAGCTAATGATATACGCCTTCGTCAGTCTGAGGTTACTAAGAGTAACATGGTAGAGGTGTGTAAATTAGCGATGCAGTAATATGCTCTGCCCCCGTCCCAATGTGGCGTGGCGATGTAGCTTACAGCAGGTTATGTTCGCTGAACTGCTGGATGTCCAGGTGGTGCTCCGAAAACAATGTGGGCTTTATAGATAATTGGACTAACTTTGAGGGCAAGGCTGGCCTGTTAGGGCGGGACGGTGTCCATCCCACTGGGGAACGTGCTGCTCTCATTTCTTGCAGCATAGCACATAGTCTCAGAACAGGCCTAGTTAATCTGTGACAATCCAGGGCCAAGGCCAGGGAGCAGACAAGCAGGCTAAACCGACCGTCTGCTAGCTGCACTGAGTCGTCACTTAGGTTCCACCGTATTGAGACTGTGTCTGTTCCCCGAGCTAAACAAAATTATAGACATACTCAGACAGTTTGTTTTAGTAATCTAATTAACATAAAATTAACCCAAACCGAATGCATAGCCAGCACCGTTGATCTGAAGCTAGGACTATTGAATATTAGATCTCTTACGTCTAAAGCGCTTATTGTTAATGAAACCATTACTGATCAGGAGTTTGATGTACTGTGTTTAACAGAAACGTGGATTAAACCAAACGAGTTTGTAGCATTAAATGAAGCTAGTCCTCCCGGGTGCAGTTACATACATCAGCCCCGTCTAACTGGCAGAGGAGGAGGCGTTGCAGTCATCTATAATGATAATCTAGCCGTCACACAAAAACCTAGTCATAAATTCAACGCATTTGAAGTTCTTTATACTAACATAACATACGTAGCCACTAAAAATAAGTCTACCCAGGTGATTCCACTAATTATTATTTACAGACCCCCAGGGTCATATTCTGAATTCCTATGTGAATTTGCGGATTTCATCTCTAACCTGGTTGTTTCTTTAGACAAAGCATTAATTGTTGGAGACTTTAATATTCATTTTGATAATCCAGAAGACCCTCTGAGAATAGCAGTTGTGTCCATTCTAGATTCAGTAGGGGTTAATCAGAATGTAATAGGACCCACCCATAGTGGTGGTCACACTCTTGATTTAATACTAACATTCGGATTAAATATAGAAAATATAGTCTCATGTCCACAGTCTGAAGCTATCTCAGATCATTACCTCATCTCATTTAAAATGTGTCTTAATCATAGTATATGCACCTTGCCATGTCACCGTGTCAAACGTACGTTCACGTCAACAACTGCACAGAGTTTTATCAGTAATCTCTCAGATTTATCAACCATGATTGGATCACCATCTGATCCCGAAGAACTTGACCAGGCAACTGAATGTTTAGAATCAACATTCTGCAACTCGCTAGAAAAATAATTAGGGAGAAAAAGCTAGCACCCTGGTATAGCGATCACACACGAACTTTAAAACAGACCACTCGAAAACTAGAACGTAAATGGCGTCTAACTAAATCGGTAGTATTTCAAATAGCATGGAAGGAGAGCCTATTGAGCTATAAGAAAGCTCTTAGTGCTGCTAGATCAGTGTATCTCTCCACCCTAATTGAAGATAACAGAAATAATCCTAGATTCTTATTTAATACTGTAGCACAATTAACTAGGAATAAGACCACAATAGAAACACGCACACAATCATTATATAGCAGCGATGACTTCATGAATTTTTTCAAGGGTAAAATTGAAAATATCAGTCTAGAAATTCAGACTATTAATTTAAAACCGGACAGTTTTATGACTAACCCTGTAGATGATAATATAATAATATCAGATCAACAATTACAATGTTTTACTCCCCTTGAAGAGACTGAACTAATTTCACTAATTTCAAAATCATCAACCTGTATGCTAGATCCTTTACCTACTTGTTTCCTCAAACAGATAATTCCTGAAACAATCAAACCTCTTTTAAAGATAATCAATTCTTCCCTTAGCATTGGCTATGTACCTAAATCTTTTAAATTAGCAGTTATCAAGCCCCTGATTAAAAAACCTGACCTTGACCCCTGTCAGCTGTCTAACTATAGACCAATATCAAACCTCACCTTTATCTCCAAGATCCTAGAAAAGGTTGTAGCACAGCAGCTATGCTCATACTTACATAGGAATAACATTAATGAAATGTATCAGTCAGGATTTAGGCCTCATCATAGCACAGAGACAGCACTGGTTAAAGAGGTAAATGACCTACTACTGGACTCTGATCAGGGTTGTGTCTCCTTGCTGGTGCTGCTTGACCTTAGTGCAGCTTTTGATACCATTGATCATGCTATTCTCCTCGATAGACTGGAAAATGTAGTAGGCATTAAGGGAACAGCCCTTTCCTGGCTCAGGTCTTATTTGACTGATCGTTATCAGTTTGTAAACGTAAATGGTGACTTCTCTTCTCATGCTAAGGTAAAGTTTGGTGTCCCGCAAGGCTCTGTTTTAGGCCCCCTGCTCTTTTCTTTATATATGCTACCTCTGGGCAAAATGATCCATAAGCATGGTATTAGCTTCCACTGTTACGCTGATGACACACAGTTGTATGTTTCAGCAAAGCCAGATGACAGACACCAGCTTAATAAAGTTGAGGAATGTGTAAAAGACATTAGAAACTGGATGCTTATTAACTTTCTCTTATTTAATTCTGACAAGACAGAAGTACTTGTACTAGGACCACATGCAGCTAGAAGTAAGCTTTCTGATTACATAATAACTCTGGATGACCTTTCTGTTTCATCATGTGCAGCAGTAAAAGACCTTGGTGTGATTATCGACTCTAGTCTTTCCTTTTAAGCTCATGTAGATAATATCACTAGGATCGCTTTCTTTCATCTCAGAAATATTGCTAAAATAAGAAATATATTGTCACTACACAATGCAGAAAAATTAGTTCATGCTTTTGTTACCTCTAGGTTGGATTATTGTAATGCCTTACTGTCTGGATGTTCCAGTAGGAGCATAAACAAGCTCCAGTTAGTCCAGAATGCAGCAGCGAGAGTCCTTACTAGAACCAGAAGATATGACCACATCACCCCTATCTTATCCACACTGCATTGGCTCAAAATCAGATTTCGTATTGATTATAAAATACTACTATTGACCTATAAAGCACTGAATGGTCTCGCGCCACAGTACCTGAGCGAACTTTTGGTCTTTTATGATCCGCCACGCCTACTCAGATCAAAAGGTGCAGGCTATTTATTGGTACCTCGAATAATGCGGGCTACAGCTGGGGGTAGAGCTTTCTCTTACAAAGCCCCACAGTTATGGAACAGCCTTCCACTTAGTGTTTGGGGCTCAGACACAGTCTCAGTGTTTAAGTCGAGGCTGAAAACATATTTGTTTAGTCAAGCCTTTAGTGAATAGTTTTTTCTTAGGTACAGGGGCAGGTCTGGAGGGTTTCACAGGCATAGAGTGTTGTGGTGAACTGGGATGTTTGGATGCTGTCGCCCCCCCACTCTCACATGTTCGCTCAGGTTTGTTGATGGTGGAGTGGCTGGCTGCTTTATGTCCCAGGACTCCCTCATGTCTGTGTTAGCTTCTGGCTCTCCCTTTTAGTTATGCTGTCATAGCTAGTCTTGCCGGAGTCCCTGCTTGCGCTCTGCACACAAAGTACATTGTCCTTAACCATTAGAGGACAAAAGCTCACCTAACAATCTCTCCCTCTCTCTCTCTCTCTCTCCCTCACTCTCTATCGAGCTACACATGCTACTTCTGAGATGCCAGTGATCCTGACGCCTTCTGCTCCTCCTCGCTGCCTGACCCATCCTGATGCCCTACTTCTGGTTGGAGTTCTCATCGGTTGAGTTGCTCGCTGCTGCTGGGGCCCCATATGGACTGCCTGAAGAACTGTTTGGATGGCTGGGGATGGAGCCACCTGGGGGCTGTGGAGATGGCTTGGGGATCACATATGGGGAGCTGTACTGTAATGGCTTGGGACTGCGATTGCTGTAGTGGCTTTGGGGCTGCAGTTGCCACGAGCAGCTTCGTACTCAGGACTCCATCAGTGAAAAGTTGATAGATTTTCACCAACGGGACTTCTTGCAAAAACTGTGATGAATTTACTGGTTGCACAATTGCACTATTTGTCCTTATATTTCCCTTTTGAGTCTGGTTCCTCTCAAGGTTTCTTCCTCTTATTGTCTCATTGTCTCTTGCCACCATTGCCTCTGGCTTGCTCATTAGGGATAAATTTTGTAGATTCTAGTGTGTCAGGTGACTGTATAAAAAGTTAACTCAATAAATCTAAATTTCTAAAAAAAAAAAAAAGTAAAACATTTTTTAAAAATAATTTCACAATGTGGAAACTTACACACTGAACTTTGGTGTCCTGTCATAGGCAGCCAAAAGCCTTGTGGTTATTTTCAGTCCAAAATAAACCCAATACAATAATAAACTAAAACAAGGTTAGAGAACCCAGAGAAGAACCTTCATGGACTGCTTTAGATAAAGTTTACACGTTTCTCTCACTAGACAAAAAATGATCAAGGTCCTTTATTTAGCTTCATTCCAAACACATTTTAAAGTGAAACTGATGAGAGAGTCAATAATCCACTTCGTTCATGTTCATTACACCCAAGACTGAGTCTAAATTCAGCTTAAATGTAGGGGTGTGTCACTAAGTGTAATATCCAGGTACAACTGCCACTGATTGGCTGTGAACCAACCTTTAGTGGGGCTTAGCCATGCTGACCCATAGACACGAGCTGCCCCAAAAAACCTACTCTATAATGTCTAAATGTCTAGTATTACTCAATATTAATAAAATTCATATAATATTTTAATAGTGGGAAAAGTTACATTTATGGGTATGCTATTTGTTTTAGCTGAATGACTTGTTTCTGCTACAATTATTGATTATTATTTAGTACCCATTAGATGATTGATGCCATTACCCACTTATTGCTGATCTATAAAATAAAGTGTTACAGAGATTATAATTCTGGTATCTGTAGCATTATTTACTCAATATTTATAATTAAAGATGAAAATAGACCCATTAATTATTGTATGATGACATCTGTAATATCGCTCTACTTATTTCCATGATAACAGATGTTAAGTGTTAATTTTGTGGTGCTAATGAACCAGTTAGACTGGTTGATTTAAGTGGTGGTGATTATATTCCCTGGGTACTCACTCAAACGTTCAGCATTGTGCTGAATCATGTGGCGTCCCACAGAGGTTTATTCTAGGCCCTTTACTCGTTTATACATCATCACTTCTTCAGAATTTTACCTCAACTAACCTGTTGATTTATCTTAAAAATATTACTTTTATTATGCTGGATTGTAAATTTTTTTTTACCACTGTAACTAAATAAAAAACAAAATTAAAGTCAGACACTCTGCTTCACGGACTCCACTCTGAGATTTATGTCCATATATTATAGTCATTTATAGTTTATAGTTTATATAGTCATTATAGTCAGTTATAGTCATTTATAGTCACATTATTATTTCATCATAATTTCATCAACATGTGGACTTTGCTATGAGAGGCGTAAACACGCTGGATCTTGTTTACACAAACATACCCGGCGTGTACCGCGCGGAGCCCCGCCCCCACCTCGGCTACTCAGGACTGTTTTGAGTGCACTGACTGGGATATGTTCAGGGAGGCTGCAACCAACGGTGATTCTATTAACTTGGAGGAGTACACATCATCAGTGTCCAGCTACATTGGAAAGTGCATTGATGACGTGACCATCTCCAAGTCCATCACTACACGCTCCAACCAGAAACCGTGGATGACTGCAAAGGTGCGTGCGCTGTTAAATTCCAGAGACTCCGCCTTCAGAGCAAGGGACAAGGCGGCCTTAAGAACAGCAAGGGCCGAACTGTCCCGAGCCATCAGAGAGGCAAAACGTGCACATGCCAAGAAAATCCACGGTCACTTTCAGGACAGCGGAGACACTCGGCGCATGTGGCAGGGCATCAAGGCGATCACAAACTACAAGACAACATTACCTGCTTGTGACAGTGACGCCTCCCTCCCAGATGTGCTGAATGACTTCTACGCCCGGTTTGAAGCACAGAACAATGTGACGGCAAGGAAGACCACACCTCCTACCAACGACCAGGTGATCTGTCTAACCACAGATGAAGTGAGGAACACTCTACACGGAGTCAACCCACGGAAGTCTGCTGGACCAGACTACATCCCTGGCCGGGTGCTCAGGGAATGTGCAGAACAGCTAGCAGATGTCTTTACTGACATCTTCAACATCTCCCTGAGCAGCGCCGTTGTTCCCACATGCTTCAAGACAACGACCATCATCCCAGTGCCTAAGAAGTCTTCAGTCTCCTGCCTCAATGACTACCGTCCCGTTGCACTCACACCCATCGCTATGAAGTGCTTCGAGAGGCTCATCATGAGGCACATCAAATCCCACCTTCCACCCTCACTGGACCCCCTGCAGTTTGCGTATCGTCCAAACCGTTCAACAGACGATGCCATCACCACTACTCTCCATCTGGCTCTCACCCACTTGGACAACAAAGACACTTACGTTAGAATGCTGTTCATAGACTTCAGTTCAGCATTCAACACAATCATTCCTCAGCACCTGATCGAGAAGCTGAGCCTACTGGGTTTGAACACCTCCCTCTGTAACTGGATCCTGGACTTCCTGATGGGAGACCTCAGTCAGTCCGGATCAGGAACAGCATCTCCAACACCACCACACTGAGCACTGGGCCCCCACAGGGCTGTGTGCTCAGTCCACTGCTGTTCACTCTGCTGACTCACGACTGTATAGCAATGCACAGCTCGAATCTTATCATAAAGTTCGCCGATGACACGACCGTGGTGGGTCTCATCAGCAAGAACGACGAGTCAGCATATAGAGAGGAGGTGAAACATCTATCAGCCTGGTGTAAAGCCAACAACCTGTCTCTGAACGTGGACAAAACTAAAGAGATGGTTGTTGACTTTAGGAGAGCACAGAGCGACCATTCTCCACTGAACATCGATGGATCCTCCGTGGAGATTGTGAAGAACATCAAATTCCTTGGTGTTCATCTGACGGAGAACCTCAACTGGTCACTCAACACCAGCTCCATCAGCAAGAAAGCCCAGCAGCGTCTCTACTTCCTAAGAAGGCTGAGGAAAGCCCATCTGCCACCCCCCATCCTGACCATGTTCTACAGAGGGACCATCGAGAACATCCTGAGCAGCTGCATCACTGCCTGGTTTGGGAATTGCTCCGTCTCGGATCGCAAGACCCTACAGCGGATAGTGAGGACAGCTGAGAAGATCATCGAGTTCTCTCTCCCCTCTGTCACGGACATTTACACCACACACTGCATCCAAAAGGCCAACAGCATTGTGGACGACCCCACACACCCCTCTCACACACTCTTCACATTACTGCCATCAGGGAAGAGGTTCCGAAGCATTCGGGCTCTCACAACCAGACTGTGCAATAGTTTTTTCCCTCAAGCCATCAGGCTTCTCAACACACACAACTGAACTGGAACTAAACTCACACACACACACACACTCACACACTCACACTCATTCAACTTCATACATTCATTAAGTTATTACAAACAAATTGGCTTGTTCTACTGTTTACATTGTACATTCCACCACTGCTACTGCTGCTCTGCTCGGTTCTTTTTGCACATCACTGGCACTGCCACTTTAATACTTGTAAATTTGCACATTGCACTGTATATAGATATATATATATATATATATATATATATATATATATATATATATATATATATATATATATATATATATACAGTAGATTACGGGTTGCTGCTATTTTGTGTTTGTGTACTTGTCCTGTACAGTACTTGTCCTGCACTGTCTCGTGTTGTCTGTTCTGCACTGTTTTGTTTGTTTTGACTTGACTCATAATAGTAAGCGCTGTCAATAACAGAAAAAAGAAGTGGTAAGAAAAGAAGTTTAAAGTAAACATATGACCGGAAAAGGCTTGCAAATGCGTGCAAGTCAGTAGAAAGAGAAGTACGTACACCTCCATCTCGAGCGAGCAAAACGAATAGAAACCTTTGTGTTCAGAGGTGTTTTTGTGCAGGAAATGTTGCCTTCCTCAGAACTGAAGAGGCCTCGCATTTAAAACCACATCATACATGTTACAGAACCTCTGATACGTGTGTTTGGCACGTGCAACCTAATTTATCTGTTCTAAGTTGTTCGTAGCTGTTGGTATGGAATTCAGTCTGTAATCTTCTCGTTAAAATGAAACTAAATAAAGGACCTTGATCATTTTTTGTCTAGTGAGAGAAACGTGTAAACTTTATCTAAAGCAGTCCATGAAGGTTCTTCTCTGGGTTCTCTAACCTTGTTTTAGTTTATTATTGTATTGGGTTTATTTTAGACTGAAAATAACCACAAGGCTTTTGGCTGCCTATGACAGGACACCAAAGTTCAGTGTGTAAGTGAAATTAGTACAAATAAATAAATAAATAAATGTACTTTTTTTTTTTTTTTTAGAAATTTAGATTTATTGAGTTAACTTTTTATACAGTCACCTGACACACTTGAATCTACAATAGTCCCATTGCCAAGAACAAATTCTATAAAACACCACATACAGTGTGTATCTGAATTACGGTCATTTTTATTTTATTGTTAAACCTAAGTGTTAAAAAATGGCCCATCTCAAATCAGCTGCACGTTCAGGGGTTTATGATCGAATGTATTTCTGATAGTGACACAAGTGCCTTTGATAGCTCGAGTGGGTGACTTTGTGAAAAATGCAGAAGTCCAGTTTCAGATCTACCTATTACACATGGTGTAGGTTGGGAATTTGATAGGTCTGGCCAAGAGAAATGCTAAAATTTCCAGCTTTTTCCCCTATTTTTTCTTTAAAATATGCCAAAAAACAAGTATTGCTCAGTTTAGCAGCTCACATCTACCAAAATCTACTGCAACCCCAAACACACATGACGTATTTGAGTCACTTCCTCATTCCCTTCATTCCCTTCTATAACTGTGTACTATGTGGACAAATAGTGCAAATGTGCAACCAGTAAATTCATCACAAGGAATAAATATATTATATACAAGGAAAAGTGTTCTGATAGCCAACGGTCAATCAAAAGAATTTCAAATGTAGGACTGGCGGTGTAAAAGTTAATGGTTTGCTGTATAAAAATCGAAAGGCTCTGTACCTGCTTGTGGTAAAATTGTGGTTAACTACCTACCTACACAATAACCATAGTTTCTATAAACCACCACAGGAAATACATGGCAGTATGACACTAACCAGTTATCATAAGGCATCATAGTAGCTCATGTTAAAATCATGGTTAACTATGCAATAATTGTAGTAGCTATGATCTACCATAGTAAAAGTATGGTGAGTTTTTGTAAGGGTGCAGTCAGAAACATGTCTTCTCACAATGTTGTGACAAACACAGGATCTTCAGACCCTCATCTCAGAACAAGTGATTTCTGCATGTGTTCCTCCCATACCTTTTATGGCTTCAGAACGAGGTTCCAGAGTACACTAGAAGAAACTAGCAGAAAAGAACAGCTTATTGTACAACTCTGTTCATGCTGAAATGTACTTCAGTGATGGTGTTTTTTTTTTCATATTTTATCCATGAATATTTTATTTCTATACTCTGTGTAGTGAAACAAGTAGAAACAATTAAAACAAGTGAATATTTTTAATGCAAAAGTGAGTTTCCTCTTTTAGTGTGAGCCAAGAAAAACAAAAACATTAACAGTCCGTAGTGAAGAGACAGAGACCTCGAGTTGTGAAGATTTTCTGAACTTTATTAAGCAAAATAACCTTTTTTTTTTCTTCAAATCATGACTTACAGGAAGCAGTATGTAAATAAATATAGAAGAATGTGCAGATAAAATTTTACAGCCTGTGCAAACAATAAAATTCTTAATTGCTTAAAATTCATCTCTTCACTCTACGTCTATAATAACAATCCCTTAAGGATAATGCTAATAATAAATGACCTACGATTGTTAAATAACTTATAAGCAAAGAAGAAATCGAGCAATCTGTCAAGTACAGTCAGCGTTTGATTATGCTACATGCAACTACTGTAATGAGGATGAAGACCAGAGCGGCCACGCCCACACCGCCAAACATCAACACTTTCTCACATGTAGTCGCTTCATCTGGTCAGAGAGAGAGAAAGAGAGAGAGAGAATTACATTTCAAAATGCAGGAATATTGTTATAGAAAGTAAAAATAATTACATTACACATGAATTCTATGTCCTTGGTCATTCTTGCCTTCAATCTCCACATTCGCTTGTTGCGTGACTGCTGTTTCCTCTTCTTTCACTAAAAAAACAAAGCAGTTAAGATTTAAACTTTCAGTCAGAGTTTCACATCCTTTTCACAAAAAGTGGAATCAGTAAACCACTTATTAGAGTGATTGCTTAAAGTCTGCTGTATCTAAAGTTACTTTTTATTTAGCATTTTTGTCTAACGTTTTTAATTTTATGTGTTTGTTAATTGTTCTCAATGGCCATGAGATCAGATCTCAAAGAGACTCTCATAATAATAAAACCGAAGCCTGGTGGGACGTGTTGAAAAAGTGTTCAGAATGCAGCATGAATGTAAAATACCAGCGCAAACATGAGTGTGTATTCAGTATAAAGTCTTTTCACAGGCTTTTGGAATGTCGTTGGCATCGGAGCTGCAAATGTCCCGCAGATATCTAATATAAAGTCCTAATTTCAAGAAATAGACCCTTTTCTAAAAGTGTAGTTTTTCTTTTTGTAGGTAAGTTTTACTTGTGAAGTCCTCAGTGATGGCAGCTATATCCCTCCTGTGTTATCCATATAACACAATCAGGACTGTACTCACTATGATTCAACCAAAAGTAGTGCAGTACAGTGACGTTATTTTTATTCTCCTGTCCCAGCTTGTAAGGACGCTGTGGTCGGAGTGCAGGGTCAGCCGTGATGAGGCATCCCTGGAGCAGATAGGGTTAAGGGCATCAAGTTAAGGTGTGAACCTCTGACCTTCATCCAGAAGCGTAATCACTCTACCACCTGTTGAGGTGTTTAGGACAAGACCTGAACAACGGCAGTGAGTCTGTTAAAGTTTAAGTGTGTTAACTGACTGTGTTAATCTTTAGTGTTCAACTGCATCATGTTTGTTGGTTGACTGAAAAAACCTACACATTTCATGTCCTCACGTTTCAGACACGTGAATTTTCTTTACCAGATTCCGGACAGGGGACAGAGATCCACAGGACTGCTGCTTGTTGAAGATTTTCAGCGATTCTCATCTCTGTTATAATGAACAGGGAGGATTTTACGAGTGCGGGTTTTCTCAGCTGATATCAGAAGTGTAAAATCGTCTGAACTCAGGAGATACCAGGCCACCTGCTCATGCCCGGTGATGTTACATCGCAGTGTGATGTTATCTGTCGGTCTGACAGTCTGTGTGTGAGGAGACGAAGAGGTGTCTGAAAAACATGAATATCCGTTTTAAAGTGCAGTCTTTAAACCGAGACACTGGGTGTGTGAAGTTTACTTTCTCAGTTTTGCACTGCTGCACTTCCAGAAACTTTATAAACTACTCTGTGATTTGTATTTGATATAATAATGTAGACCATATAACATCTAACATTTTGCAGCCAAGGACCCCTTTAACTATAAATAAATTCCACAGACCCCCTCAGTACTGATTTATTTTATGAATATAATCTATTCATATATTCAACTACACTAACTATTCAGATATTACGCTTATTAATTAAATGTGTGCACTAATATTTCAGCTATTTTTGGAGAGGTTTTTTTTATGCGTAGGTCTTCCTGTTTTTATGTTATTAAAGTTTGGATTAAACTCATTCAATTCTAGTGATAAGCGCTGTCATTAAAAGAGAAGTGGTAAGAAAAGAAGTTTAAAGTAAACATACCAGTGGAAAAGGCTTGCAAATGCGTGCAAGTCAGCAGTAAGAGAAGTATGTACACCTCCATCTCGAGCGGGCAGAGGTGGGTTTCCTTGTGCATGTCATCGCACATCACGGCCTAATGGATAGAGTCTCTGACTTGTAACCCGAAGGAACCTGAAGGTTGTGGGTTTGAGTCCCAGGTCCAGCAGCGATTGTAGGTGGGGGGAGTGAATGACCAGCGCTCTCTCCCACCCTCAATACCACAACTGAGGTGAGACCCTTGAGCAAACCCCCAACTGCTTCCTGGCACTGCACACTGCTCCAGGTGTGTGTGTGTGTGTGTGTGTGTGTGTGTGCACTTGGATGGGTTTAAATGCAGAGCACAAATTCCGAGTATGGGTCGCCACACTTCACTTCACTTATAGAACCTCTGATGTGTGTGTTTGGCACGTGCAATGTAATTTATCTATGGTCTAAGTTGTTCTGCATTTATACTCAGAATAAAATTGGCTAAAGTTACGAAACTTAAAAAAATACTAAATGTTTGTCCTAACAGTTACCCCATCTATAATCACAATTATATTACTTATTCAACATATGCCTTTTATGTCAGTATATCACATTTATGAAATCATAATAATGAAGCATAACACTTCATTTTTTGTCCAATTCTGGAAATATGGAAGTTACATTATTAAGAAACATTATTCCTCTATTGTATGGAATAATTTTACTTTATGCAAATCAGCACCTTCATTAGCACCACAAAATTAACACTTAACATCTGTTATCATGGAAATAAGTAGAGCGATATTACAGATGTCATCATACAATAATTAATGGGTCTATTTTCATCTTTAATTATAAATATTTGAGTAAATAATGCTACAGATACCAGAATTATAATCTCTGTAACACTTTATTGTATAGATCAGCAATAAGTGGGTAATGGCATCAATCATCTAATGGGTACTAAATAATAATCAATAATTGTAGCAGAAACAAGTCATTCAGCTAAAACAAATAGCATACCCATAAATGTAACTTTTCCCACTATTAAAATATTATATGAATTTTATTAATATTGAGTAATACTAGACATTTAGACATTATAGAGTAGGTTTTCTGGGGCAGCTTGTGTCTATGGGTCAGCATGGCTAAGCCCCACTAAAGGTTGGTTCACAGCCAATCAGTGGCAGTTGTACCTGGATATTACACTTAGTGACACACCCCTACATTTAAGCTGAATTTAGACTCAGTCTTGGGTGTAATGAACATGAAAGAAGTGGATTATTGACTCTCTCATCAGTTTCACTTTAAAATGTGTTTGGAGGAGAAACTAAAAGTTGATAGATTGAGCGCACATTGTCTAATCCAAGTACAAGCCAATGCTAAGGGAAGAAGTGATTATCTTTAGAGGAGGTTTGATTGTTTCAGGAATTATCTGTTTGAGGAAACAAGTAGGTAAAGGATCTAGCATACAGGTTGATGATTTTGATGATGAAATTAGTGAAATTAGTTCAGTCTCTTCAAGGGGACTAAAGCGTTGTAATTGTTTATCTGATATTATCATATTATCATCTACAGGGTTAGTTATAGAACTGTCCGGTTTTAAATTAATAGTCTGAATTTCTAGCCTGATATTTTCAATTTTACCATTGAAAAAATTCATGAAGTCATCGCTGCTATATAATGATTGTGTGCGTGTTTCTATTGTGGTCTTATTCCTAGTTAATTTTGCTACAGTATTAAATAAGAATCTAGGATTATTTCTGTTATCTTCAATTAGGGTGGAGAGATACATTGATCTAGCAGCACTAAGAGCTTTCCTATAGCTCAAAAGGCTCTCCTTCCACGCTATTTGAAATACTACCAAGTTAGTTTTACGCAATTTACGTTCTAGTTTTCGAGTGGTCTGTTTTAAAGTTCGTGTGTGATCGCTATACCAGGGTGCTAGCTTTTTCTCCCTAATTATTTTTCTTTTAAGTGGAGCTACCTTATCTAGCGATTTGCGGGATGTACATGGCTGCTTCTGTTCTTCCTGTACTTGGGTCCTTTGAACCATCAGTATATTGAATTGTGTCTCCATAAAAGTTGTCTAAATAGTGCTGTAATATGTGACAGTCCCGTTACATACTTCCATATCCACTATGGGCGTATATAGCCATCACAAGATGTTAGCATTGCCCAAATCCCTTGTTCCACAGTTTCCCACCCATCCAAAGCTACTTAGCTTGGTGTGACCATACTCCCAACAATCCTCAACAATCTGCTTAATGGCACGGCTATGCACCAGTATGCCACTGTTAGTTTTAAATGCCTTGCTGGTAATGGTGACTCACCCACCTCCACTTGTAATGTCCTCCACACAACCAACATAATCACTGTGTGCATGGAGTGAATTTCAGACAGACAGGTCGACTAAAACCACATCCTGCTACTTTTTAGAAGGCCATGTAACAGGTTTATCACTTTTTTTTAATCCAATTCACCACTCTAGTGCTATTTTTAGCATGTGTGTAGCCTCAGCCAAAGCTTGGTGGGACTGATGCTTTTATCATGACCTGATAATCTTTTGTTGAGCCTACAAATATTACTTTTTTCTATCATCACATTTCTGGCAAGCATTTTCAAACAAAATCTCTGCATACTGTACGTAATCTGTCACTGTTAGCATGAGAGTGTAAAATAAAAATTTACATGAATATGAACTCAGTCACAAGCAGATTTAATGATTATATGCAGTTTCAGAATCTGTTTAATAACTAATTTTTAACAGATTTCATTGGCATGATGAACATAGAGTGTGGACACCAGATTGCACACATGCACATACATACCAAATAAATAAATATTAAAAGCAAAAAAGAAGATGCATAAAAATGACCTAAAATGCACAATGCACAATTAAATTTCAAGTGCTACACACACACACACACACACACACACACACACATATTTAAACATTGCGTGTGTGCGCGCGTGTGTGTGAAGTGGTTTAGAAAGGATGTTTAATCATGCTTTGCTTAGTGTGCTGATGCAGTTTTGATCTGAAACCCAAGAGCAAGATTTCATTTGTACCAGAAGCTCGAGATGGAAGCCTACCTGTTATTTTTTCTGCTGTCTTGCATGAATATGAAAGTTGTTTCTGCTGGTATGTTGAGTTTATGTTTACCTCTATGATAATTATTGCAGGTACCTTTGTAGCGATGGTTATGAAAACAGTCATACTGACAACATGGAACTGTATATGTGGTATATATGTGAAGTGTATTTAAGTTATTAATGTAAAGACAGTAAAACTTTCAGCATAGCACACAAATATGGTATGGTTTTTAACTGGAAGAACAGGAATATTGAGAGATCTGGCAAATGTTATAGATACCATTTTACACCTTTATAGCATCCTCCATAATGTTTAGGACAAGGGCATAATTTGATTTGCCTCTGTACTCCACCATTCTAAATTTGTACTCAAACACGTGTTGTTAAAATGCACATTCTTAGATTTTAATAAAGGACATTTTTATACATTTTACTTTTACCATGTAGAAATTACAGCACTGTTTCTACACTGCAAGATACTATTGAGCCACAAAAACAGGGTGTCCAGGTTGCAGTTTTTAAAATGTACTTAAAAGTGCATGCAGAGTTCTGGAAAAAGATCTTCAGTTCAATTCAGTTTTATTTGTATAGTGCATATTGTCATAAAACAGCTTTACAGAAAAGTATAAATTCAGGATATAAATTGTAAATTTATGAATTTATTAATCCTAAGAATAGATAATAAACCTGTATCAGCTGAGCAAAGTGCTTGAGGTGGGTTATACTATTCCAGAAGATCAGTAAGATACAACATTAAACCATTCAGAGCTTTACACATCAAACAGCAAAACTCTGTAGTCAATTCAAAACCTAAAAGGCAGCCAAAGTAAACAAAATAAAAATTGGAGTAAAGTGATCTGACCTTTCTTTCCTTGTCTTCTGTTGGCTAGAAGTTTTCCGCTTTGAACTAAAACTCAACTAGACATTCATCCTGTGTTAACTGTTAAAAAATGTGACAAAGATTTTCCACCAAACGTAGCCATTGACGCATGGGATGATTTACACAAACACATTTCGTACACCATGCTAAACTGGAGGCTATAAGCTACATTAGCCTCGCATCACCTGGGTTAAAATGATAGAAAAACTTCAGGCATCAAACACATCTCTCGGTAAAGGAGCACCTGTGCACATTTTATATTTAACTTCCATTAAGATTTATTCATTTTTTCCAGATACATCTCTGTCGAATTTCAAATCACCTGACACTCTGACTGTCAGAGAGAAAGACAATATCACACTGTTGTGTGACATCACTGGTCATGAAGATGTGGCCTGGTATCTTCTGAGTTCAGACAGGTTTACACTTCTGATCTCAGCACGGAAAACTCGCACGCGTAAAGGCCTCCCCGTTTATTATAACAAAGATGAGAAACACTTTGCACTGAAGCCAGACAGTGAGATTAAAATGGTTATCTTCACCATCATCAGCCTAAGGGAGGACGATCAGGGACTTTATTTCTGCGGAACTGCATCCAAGCCAACAGAGTTGCATTTTGGCAGCGGTACCAGACTGCAGTTTGGAGGTTTGTACACTTTTATTTATTTTTTAATTAATATGTATATTAGGCTTTTATCATTGCATTGAGCTTACATGCAAAAAAAAAAGAAGTAGATACAAGATGGAAATCCATCAACTCACACATCACACCTTTACAATCATGCCCAGACTGTGTTTATAGACTAGCAACACAAACACACTAAAAAATGATTCAGTGGTTCAGTAAATAAGACAAAAACAAATAATGTGATTTTTTTACACAAAAACCAAATTATTAGAATTACTTAAATTACTTAAACTACTTAAAAATGTTTTAAGTTCTAAATTAATTCATGTAAATATGCAGCCAAAACCCAAAGTGTATATTTTATTTACTTTACTGGGTTAAATTTAATATTATTTTGCAAAAGCTCACTAAACTAGAAAAAAAAAGAATTGATGTTTATTTAAATCGATTGCATACTGAAGTGAGGGTGTGGTTTTTGAACACAAATTGCATATTTTTCACAGAACTATAAATTGATTTAATTTTGAGCTTTATGGATGTGTTGTTGCAATATTTCAATACTTCTTGCATTGTGTTGGCTTTAAGGCTTATTGTATTATGAAATGTTTTGAAAGATTAAGTGTTTCAGTAAAGTCTTCTTGGTTTCCATCACATCTTCTCATCCACACCACAACTGTTAAATCTCTCTCTCTCACTCTCTCTCTCACACACACACACACACACACACACACACACACACATGACATGTGGTTTGCTGTTTCGGTTTTGGTGAAGAGGATGCGAAATACTGACTTAGTAAAACTGTTTTGATTTTGTCTTAATTCTTCTCAGACAAAAGCAAAGAAACAAGTTTCTCTACTCAAAAACCACATGAAGAAGAAGTGGAGACTACAGGTAATAAACATAAAAAGCACAATTCACCTCTGTGATTAAATTTGTATTCAGAAAGCAGCATTTAAAAGTCTCTCTCTCTATCTCTCTCTCAGGTACAGGGAGTGTGTGTGAGAGAGTGTTAATGTTTGGTGGTGTGGGCGTGGCCATGTTGCTCCTCCTCCTCGCTACTGTTGTTGCATGCACCGTGATCAAACATGGACAATATCATCGGCCATGAGTTAAAATTATGTTGATGAAAGTTAAGCTTTAAAAAAGTTTAAATATATATATATATATATATATATATATACCGTCAGGTCCATAAATATTGGGACAGTGACACAGTTTTGGTAATGTTGCCTCTGTACACCACCACAGTGGATTTGAAATGAAGCAGTCAAGATGTGACTGAAGCGTAGACTTTCAGCTTTAATTCAAGGGGTTTAACAAAAATATTGCATTAACCGTTTAGGAATTACAGCCATTTTTTACAGAGTTTCTCCATTTTCACAGGCTCAAAAGTAATGGGACAATTGACTGATAAGCAGTTTCATGGCCAGCTGTGGCCTGTTTCCTCCTTATATCATGATAAATTAAGGAGATAAAAGGTCTGGAGCTGATTCCAAGTGTTGAATTTGCATTTGGTAGCTGTTCATGGGAACTCTCAATATGCCGTCCAAAGAGGTGTTGATGCAAGTGAAGGAGGCCATCATTAGGCTGAAAAACCAAAACAGACCTATCAGAGAGATAGCAGAAACTTTAGGAGGGCCAAATCCACAATTTGGTACATTCTTAAAAAGAAGGAATGCACTGGCGAGCTCAGCAACACCAAAAGGCCTGGGAGACCACAGAAAACAACTAAAGTGGATGATTGCAGAATTCTTTTCTTATTGAAGAACAACCCCTTCACAACATCTAGCCAAGTCAGGAACACTCTGGAGGAGGTAGGTGTATCATTGTCAAAGTCTACAATCAAGAGCCACCTTCATGAATGTAAATACAGACGGTTTACCTCAAGATGCAAACCGCTGGTAACACTCAAGAACACAAAGGCCAGATTAGACTTTGCTAAAAAACCTCTAAAAAAAGCCTGACCAGTTCTGATGCAAGATTAACTTGTACCAGAATGATGGGAAGAGAAAAGTATGGAGAAGGAAAGGAAGGGCTCATGATCCAAAGGATACCACATCATCTGTCAAACTTGTGGAGGCAGTGTTATGGCATGGGCATGTTTGGCTGATAATGTGACTGTTGATAGAAGTAGCAGGATGAATCCTGAAGTGTACAGAGCTATACCTTCTGCTCAGATTCAGTCAAATGCTGCAAAACTGATAGGACAGCGCTTCACAGTACAGATGGATAACAACCCAAAACATACTGTGAAAGCAGCCCAAGAGCTTGGAAATTAAATGTTCTTAAATGGCCGAGTCAGTCACCTGACCTCAACCCAACTGAACTGCTTTTCACTTACTGAAGACAAGTCTGAAGGCAGAAAGACCCACAGACAAGCAGCAACTGAAGATGGCTGCAGTAAAGACCTGGCAAATCATCTCAAGGGAGGAAACTCAGCATTTGGTGATGTCCATGGGGTCCAGACTTCAGGTAGTCATTGACTGTAAAGGATTTACCTCCAAGTAATAAAAATAATCCTAATATTTATGATTATATTAGTTTGTCCATTTACTTTTGAGCCTGTGAAAATGGAGGAACTCTGTAAAAAATGGCTGTAATTCCTAAACGGTTAATGCAATATTTATGTTAAACTCCTCGAATTAAAGCTGAAAGTCTATGCTTCAGTCACATCTTGACTGCTTCATTTCAAATCCACTGTGGTGGTGTACAGAGGCAAAATTACCAAAACTGTGTCACTGTCCCAATATTTATGGACCTGACTGTGTATATATATATATATATAAAAGGAGAATAACATCAAATTGCAATACAGAATTAAGTACATTATATATATATATATATATATATAATGTACTTAATTCTGTATTGCAATTTGATGTTATTCTCCTTTTTATGTAATGTTCAGCTTCACCTCTAGAGGTCTCTGTCTCTTTAATACTGACTGTTTATCTACATTCTACCAGCTTCAATTTTCTGCTGATCATGTTTTTATTGAAGAATCTTCTATTTAAATTTAATAGATATAGAGTGGCAATTGAGTGTAAAGTGTTGGAAACTGTGAGAAGTGAATTCATATAAAATATTTTGCAAATATAGTGGAGTGACCTAGGGGGAGTTAGGGGGGCTGTATGGTGAAATTAATGGACACTGATTGGGGGAACCCCTCATCAATCTCTAACACACCATCGATTGGAATGCCTGTGTCAATACATTCCAGGCATCAATGGTTGGTTGCTCAGTGTGTGGTGGGCAGGACCCCCAGGGGAGGATGTAAAAGTTAGAATTGCGGATTTGGGGTTTAGGGTTAGAGTTCTGGGTGGTGGGAGTGAAGAGGGGAAAAGGGTGCAAAGTGCACAGTTAGTTTTTTTTGGATGTGTTGATGCTCTAAGCTGGCGTGGCTGCGACCAACAATAGCCTGGTTCAATAAACTGCTTATGCAAGAAACTCTCTTCTGTGTCACTGTGGGGAAAGATGTTATAATATCATGCACATATTACATGATGCAGATTCTGGGAATTTATTTCTGGAAAACTACCACCAAGCTGGCAGACTGCAGTTTTTAAAGGTTTTAATTATTTAAATTATTAAATACCTGACCAGAAAATTGCTTCCCTTACATAAATAAATCACATACTTTTCACATGTGAATATGTGATCACATGTGGGGAAAATAGTGTTTGTTTATTTATTTATTTATGTGTGTATGTATGTTTAAGGGCATGAAATATCTGTTGTAAGCTATAACCTCAAAAACACATTGGTATACAGGATCACCAAAGCCACAGGGTTCTGTTCAAGGTTCTTGACTCACTAAACTTCAAGGAGTTCCAAAATTTAAAAACTCTTCAATGTTGACCTCTCCATTGAAATTCTCAGAAGGCTCTTTTAGGTAACTGACTGTGAAATAATAGGTCCACTGGGTCCAATGCCTCACCTGCCCTATGAATCATGAGATTGGGTTGGGGGCAGGAGTCAGGGCTGAGATGTGGTTGAGGACAGGATGAGACGTGGTTGGGGAAAGGTCTCAGGGATAAGAGCAGGGTGGGGACAGGACTCAGGGATATGACAGGGTTGAGGACAGGACTCCGGGATGAGAAAAGGGTGGGAACAGGTCTCCGGGATGAGAAAAGGGTGGGAACAGGACTCAGGGATGAGAAAAGGGTGGGGACAGGACTCAGGGATGAGAAAAGGGTGGGGACAGGTCACCGGGATGAGAAGGGGATGGGGACAGGACTCAGGGATGAGAAAAGGGTGGGAACAGGACTCAGGGATGAGAAAAGGGTGGGAACAGGACTCAGGGATGAGAAAAGGGTGGGGACAGGACTCAGGGATATGACAGGGTTGAGGACAGGACTCCGGGATGAGAAAAGGGTGGGAACAGGTCTCCGGGATGAGAAAAGGGTGGGAACAGGACTCAGGGATGAGAAAAGGGTGGGAACAGGACTCAGGGATATGACAGGGTTGAGGACAGGACTCAGGGATGAGAAAAGGGTGGGGACAGGACTCAGGGATGAGAAAAGGGTGGGGACAGGACTCAGGGATGAGAAAAGGGTGGGGACAGGACTCAGGGATGAGATGGGGAAGTTCTGGGAACTCCAGGATTTCAACACACAGAGAAAGTCGTCACTTCCTGTTTTCGAATTGTTTTACCAGGAGTTTCTTGTCTGCTTCAGCATCTTAACTTTACTGTTTCTTTCTTTTTTAAATCAATAATTTTGCTCTATCGTTTTCATGTGTTGTATTTTTCACATTCTATTCTACCGTATTTTCAACAACATTTCTCCAGGACCAAGGTGCTACATAAGACGACACAGAACAACACAACTACAGGGACTACATAATTTATACATAAAGTGCACAAGTGCAAACATGTGCAGACAGCACAAGACAGCACAATGACTACAGCGCCGACCAGTACACAGTTCTGTTTTAAAAGTGACCTAGTGAAAATAGTGCAAATATTACAAGAGTACGATATAAGTAGCTGAAAATAGTGTAAACACTAGTGTAGAGGTGCGCATCCAGACTCTAGAGAAGGTTAGTGAGAGTGAGAGCAGTGTAGTTTCTGGAGGGGAAAGTCTGGATGCCTTAGGCGGAGTTAGCAATCCCCCAACTCCGGCATTAGAGCCCTCACTGCTGGGATACTCACTGCATGTCTGTGTTAGCTTCTGGCTCTCCCTTTTAGTTATGCTGTCATAGCTAGTCTTGCCGGAGTCCCTGCTTGCACTCTGCACGCAAAGTACATTGTCCTTAACCATTAGAGGACAAAAGATTTAATACTAACATTCGGATTAAATATAGAAAATAGAGTCTCATGTCCACAGTCTGAAGCTATCTCAGATCATTACCTCATCTCATTTAAAATGTGTCTTAATCATAGTATATGCACCTTGCCACGTCACCATGTCAAACGTACGTTCACGTCAACAACTGCACAGAGTTTTATCAGTAATCTCCCAGATTTATCAACCATGATTGGATCACCGTCTGATCCCGAAGAACTTGACCAGGCAACTGAATGTTTAGAATCAACGTTCTGCAACTCGCTAGATAAGGCAGCTCCACTTAAAAGAAAAATAATTAGGGAGAAAAAGCTAGCACCCTGGTATATCGATCACACACGAACTTTAAAACAGACCACTCGAAAACTAGAACGTAAATTGCGTAAAACTAACTTGGTAGTATTTCAAATAGCGTGGAAGGAGAGCCTTTTGAGCTATAGGAAAGCTCTTAGTGCTGCTAGATCAATGTATCTCTCCACCCTAATTGAAGATAACAGAAATAATCCTAGATTCTTATTTAATACTGTAGCAAAATTAACTAGGAATAAGACCACAATAGAAACACGCACAAAGATCATTATATAGCAGCGATGACTTCATGAATTTTTTCAATGGTAAAATTGAAAATATCAGGCTAGAAATTCAGACTATTAATTTAAAATCGGACAGTTTTATAACTAACCCTGTAGATGATAATATGATAATATTAGATAAACAACTACAACACTTTACTCCCCTTGAAGAGACTGAACTAATTTCACTAATTTCTTCATCAAAATCATCAACCTGTATGCTAGATCCTTTACCTACTTGTTTCCTCAAACAGATAATTCCTGAAACAATCAAACCTCTTTTAAAGATAATCAATTCTTCCCTTAGCATTGGCTATGTACCTAAATCTTTTAAATTAGCAGTTATCAAGCCCCTGATTAAAAAACCTGACCTTGACCCCTGTCAGCTGTCTAACTATAGACCAATATCAAACCTCCCCTTTATCTCCAAGGTCCTAGAAAAGGTCGTAGCACAGCAGCTATGCTGTATCAGTCAGGATTTAGGCCTCATCATAGCACAGAGACAGCACTGGTTAAAGTTGTAAATGACTTACTACTGGCCTCTGATCAGGGTTGTGTCTCCTTGCTGGTGCTGCTTGACCTTAGTGCAGCTTTTGATACCATTGATCATGTTATTCTCCTCAATAGACTAGAAAATGTAGTAGGCATTAAGGGAACAGCCCTTTCCTGGCTCAGGTCTTATCTGACTGATCGTTATCAGTTTGTAAACGTAAATGGTGACTTCTCTTCTCATACTTCAATGACAGTTATATGACAGTTTAGGCGTGTTTATGTATGCAAAGAAGTGTGGCTGTGCAAGAGCACATCAATTTCGAATGTTCAATTCAATTCAATTCAATTTTATTTGTATAGCGCTTTTAACAATGGACATTGTCACAAAGCAGCTTTACAGAAATAAATGGATTCACAAAAATATATTGTAAATATTTAAATTTATCACTGTGAATTTATCCCTAATGAGCAAGCCAGTGGCGACGGTGGCAAGGAAAAACTCCCCGAGATGATATGAGGAAGAAACCTTGAGAGGAACCAGGCTCAAAAGGGAACCCATCCTCATCTGGGTGCAACGGATAGTGCAATTATAAATAAATCCCTTCTATTGTGTACTATATGGACAAATAGTGCAATTGTGCAACCAATAAATTCATCACAGTATTTGCAAGAGGTCCGGCTGGTTAAAATCTATCCACTGTCCACTGATGGAGTCCTGAGTACGAAGCTGCTCGTGGCAACTGCAGCCCCAAAGCCACTACAGCAGTCGCAGTCCCAAGCCATTACAGTACAGCTCCCCATATGTGATCCCCAAGCCATCTCCACAGCCCCCAGGTGGCACCATCCCCAGCAATCCAAACAGTTCTTCAGGCAGTCCATATGGGGCCACCCCCAGCAGCAGCGAGCGAACTCAACCGATGAGAACTCCAACCAGAAGTAGGGCATCAGGATGGGTCAGGCAGCGAGGAGGAGCAGAAGGGGTCAGGATCACTGGCATCACTGGCATCTCAGAAGTAGCATGTGTAGCTCGACAGAGAGTGAGGGAGAGAGAGAGATGGAGAGAAAGGAAGAGATTGTTAGGTGAGCTTTTGTCCTCTAATGGTTAAGCACGATGTACTTTGCATGCAGAGTGCAAGCAAGGACTCCGGCAAGACTAGCTATGACAGCATAACTGAAAGGGAGAGCCAGAAGCTAACACAGACATGAGGGCACCCTGGGACATAAGGCAGCCAGCCACTCCACCGTCGACAAACCTGAGTGAACGTGTGAGAGTGGGGGGGCGACAGCATCCAAACATCCCATTTCACCACAACACTCTATGCCTGTGAAACCCTCCAGACCTGCCCCTGTACCTAAGAAAACTATTCACAAAAGGCTTGACTAAACAAATATGTTTTCAGCCTAGACTTAAACACTGAGACTGTGTCTGAGCCCCGAACACTAAGTGGAAGGCTGTTCCATAACTGTGGGGCTTTGTATGAGAAAGCTCTACCCCCAGCTGTAGCCCGCATTATTCGAGGTACCAACAAATAGCCTGCATCTTTTGATCTGAGTAGGCGTGACGGATCATAAAAGACCAAAAGTTCGCTCAGGTACTGTGGCGCGAGACCATTTAGTGCTTTATAGGTCAATAGTAGTATTTTATAATCAATACGAAATTTGATTGGGAGCCAATGCAGTGTGGATAAGATAGGGGTGATGTGGTCATATCTTCTGGTTCTAGTAAGGACTCTCGCTGCTGCATTCTGGACTAACTGGAGCTTGTTTATGCATCTACTGGAACATCCAGACAGTAAGGCATTACAATAATCCAACCTAGAGGTAACAAAAGCATGAACTAATTTTTCTGCATCGTGTAGTGACAATATATTTCTTATTTTAGCAATATTTCTGAGATGAAAGAAAGCAATCCTAGTTATATTATCTACATGAGCTTCAAAAGAAAGACTAGAGTCGATAATCACACCAAGGTCTTTTACTGCTGCACATGATGAAACAGAAAGGTCATCCAGAGTTATTATGTAATCAGAAAGCTTACTTCTAGCTGCATGTGGTCCTAGTACAAGTACTTCTGTCTTGTCAGAATTAAGTAAGAGAAAGTTAATAAGCATCCAGTTTCTAATGTCTTTTACACATTCCTCAACTTTATTAAGCTGGTGTCTGTCATCTGGCTTTGCTGAAACATACAACTGTGTGTCATCAGCGTAACAGTGGAAGCTAATACCATGCTTACGAATAATTTTGCCCAGAGGTAGCATATATAAAGAAAAGAGCAAGGGGCCTAAAACAGAGCCTTGCGGAACACCAAACTTTACCTTAGCATGAGAAGAGAAGTCACCATTTACGTTTACAAACTGATAACGATCAGTCAAATAAGACCTGAGCCAGGAAAGGGCTGTTCCCTTAATGCCTACTACATTTTCTAGTCTATTGAGGAGAATAGCATGATCAATGGTATCAAAAGCTGCACTAAGGTCAAGCAGCACCAGCAAGGAGACACAACCCTGATCAGAGGCCAGTAGTAAGTCATTTACCACTTTAACCAGCGCTGTCTCTGTGCTATGATGAGGCCTAAATCCTGACTGATACATTTCATGAATGTTATTCCTATGTAAGTATGAGCATAGCTGCTGTGCTACAACCTTTTCAAGGACCTTGGAAATAAAGGGGAGGTTTGATATTGGCCTGTAGTTGGACAGTTGACAGGGATTGAGGTCAGGTTTTTTAATCAGGGGCTTGATAACTGCTAATTTAAAAGATTTAGGTACATAGCCAATGCTAAGGGAAGAATTGATTATCTTTAAAAGAGGTTTGATTGTTTCAGGAATTATCTGTTTGAGGAAACAAGTAGGTAAAGGATCTAGCATACAGGTTGATGATTTTGATGATGAAATTAGTGAAATTAGTTCAGTCTCTTCAAGGGGACTAAAGCGTTGTAGTTGTTTATCTAATATTATCATATTATCATCTACAGGGTTAGTTATAGAACTGTCCGGTTTTAAATTAATAGTCTGAATTTCTAGCCTGATATTTTCAATTTTACCATTGAAAAAATTCATGAAGTCATCGCTGCTATATAATGATTGTGTGCGTGTTTCTATTGTGGTCTTATTCCTAGTTAATTTTGCTACAGTATTAAATAAGAATCTAGGATTATTTCTGTTATCTTCAATTAGGGTGGAGAGATACATTGATCTAGCAGCACTAAGAGCTTTCTTATAGCTCAATAGGCTCTCCTTCCATGCTATTTGAAATACTACCAAGTTAGTTTGACGCCATTTACGTTCTAGTTTTCGAGTGGTCTGTTTTAAAGTTCGTGTGTGATCGCTATACCAGGGTGCTAGCTTTTTCTCCCTAATTATTTTTCTTTTAAGTGGAGCTACCTTATCTAGTGAGTTGCAGAACGTTGATTCTAAACATTCAGTTGCCTGGTCAAGTTCTTCGGGATCAGACGGTGATCCAATCATGGTTGATAAATCTGGGAGATTACTGATAAAACTCTGTGCAGTTGTTGACGTGAACGTACGTTTGACACGGTGACGTGGCAAGGTGCATATACTATGATTAATACACATTTTAAATGAGATGAGGTAATGATCTGAGATAGCTTCAGACTGTGGACATGAGACTATATTTTCTATATTTAATCCAAATGTTAGTATTAAATCAAGAGTGTGACCACCACTATGGGTGGGTCCTATTACATTCTGATTAACCCCTACAGAATCTAGAATGGACACAACTGCTGTTCTCAGAGGGTCATCTGGATTATCAAAATGAATATTAAAGTCTCCAACAATTAATGCCTTGTCTAAAGAAACAACCAGGTTAGAGATGAAATCCGCAAATTCACACAGGAATTCAGAATATGGCCCTGGGGGTCTGTAAATAATAATTACTGGAATCACCTGGGTAGACTTATTTTTAGTGGCTACGTATGTTATGTTAGAATAAAGAACTTCAAATGCGTTGAATTTATGACTAGGTTTTTGTGTGACGGCTAGATTATCATTATAAATGACTGCGACGCCTCCTCCTTTGCCAGTTAGACGGGGCTGATGTATGTAACTGTACCCGGGAGGACTAGCTTCATTTAATGCTACAAACTCGTTTGGTTTAATCCACGTTTCTGTTAAACACAGTACATCAAACTCCTGATCAGTAATGGTTTCATTAACAATAAGCGCTTTAGACGTAAGAGATCTAATATTCAAAAGTCCTAGCTTCAGATCAACGGTGCTGGCTATGCATTCGGTATGGTTTAATTTTATGTTAATTAGATTACTAAAACAAACTGTCTGAGTATGTCTACAATTTTGTTTAGCTCGGGGAACAGACACAGTCTCAATACGGTGGAACCTAAGTGACGACTCAGTGCAGCTAGCAGACGGTCGGTTTAGCCTGCTTGTCTGCTCCCTGGCCTTGGCCCTGGATTGTCACCGATTAACTAGGCCTGTTCTGAGACTATGTGCTATGCTGCAAGAAATGAGAGCAGCACCTTCCCGAGTGGGATGGACACCGTCCCGCCCTAAAGTCCAGCCTTGCCCTCAAAGTTAGTCCAATTATCTATAAAGCCCACATTGTTTTCGGAG
This sequence comes from Pangasianodon hypophthalmus, assembly GCF_027358585.1. Classification (NCBI taxonomy): domain Eukaryota; kingdom Metazoa; phylum Chordata; class Actinopteri; order Siluriformes; family Pangasiidae; genus Pangasianodon; species Pangasianodon hypophthalmus. The sequence continues at coordinate 543,550 of NC_069718.1, forward strand.
CACCACCTGGACATCCAGCAGTTCAGCGACCATAACCTGCTGTAAGCTACATCGCCATGCCGCATTGGGATGGGGCCAGAGCATACTACAGCATCGGACATCGCCTTCGCTAATTTACACACCTCTACCATGTTACTCTTAGTAACCTCAGACTGATGAAGGCGTATATCATTAGCTCCTACATGAATAACTATCTTTGAGAACCTGTGCTTGCCTAAGACCCTAAGATTACCTGCTATGTCCGGCGCCCTGGCTCCCGGTATACACCTAACTAAAGCTGCTGGTGCCCCTAAAGGCCTAGCTAATTTCACGTGCCGCAAGATAGAGTCACCTATAACCAGAGCTCTTTCAGGTTTCTCAGCGGGTGCTTCACTGAGGAGAGCAAACCTGTTGGACACGTGAAGCGGAGAGGAGTGGTGCTCCTGTGGGCGAGCCTTAGCGTTAGCTTTGGCTTTGCGATTATGCCGCCGAGTCGTCACCCATTCGCCCCGCTGTGAGGGCTCTAATGCCGGAGTTGGGGGATTACTAACTCCGCCTAAGGCATCCAGACTTTCCCCTACAGAAACTACGCTGCTCTCACTCTCACTAACCCTCTCTAGAGACTGGATGCGCACCTCTAATGCAGCAATCTTCTCCGTCAGAGAGCTAACTAACATGCATTTATCACAAATAAAGTTAATACTAACGACGGAGGAAGAGTGACTAAACATCCTGCACTCAACACACTGAACAAGCTGAATGTTAGACATGTTGTTTAACGCACCTTAGTCGAAGATTTGTTGATATTATTGTAGACGGCGTGGATCCGGTGTGAATGGCCTCCGCTCGCTGTCTTGACAAAATACAAAAGCGCACTTCGAGAGAAAAAAAAAAAAAAAAAAAAAATGAAAATACGGTAGAAGAGAACGTGAAAAATACAACAGATGAAAACGATAGCGCCGATTACCTACCTCATACTTAGGTAAAGTTTGGTGTCCTGCAAGGCTCTGTTTTAGGCCCACTGCTCTTTTCTTTATATATGCTACCTCTGGGCAAAATTATTCATAAGCATGGTATTAGCTTCCACTGTTACGCTGATGATACACAGTTGTATGTTTCAGCAAAGCCAGATGACAGACACCAGCTTAATAAAGTTGAGGAATGTGTAAAAGACATTAGAAACTGGATGCTTATTAACTTTCTCTTACTTAATTCTGACAAGACAGAAGTACTTGTACTAGGACCACATGCAGCTAGAAGTAAGCTTTCTGATTACATAATAACTCTGGATGGCCTTTCTGTTTCATCATGTGCAGCAGTAAAAGACCTTGGTGTGATTATCGACTCTAGTCATTCTTTTGAAGCTCATGTAGATAATATCACTAGGATCGCTTTCTTTCATCTCAGAAATATTGCTAAAATAAGAAATATATTGTCAATACACGATGTAGAAAAATTAGTGCATGCTTTTGTTACCTCTAGGTTGGATTATTGTAATGCCTTACTGTCTGGATGTTCCAGTAGATGCATAAACAAGCTCCAGTTAGTCCAGAATGCAGCAGCGAGAGTCCTTACTAGAACCAGAAGATATGACCACATCACCCCTATCTTATCCACACTGCATTGGCTCCCAATCAAATTTCGTATTGATTATAAAATACTACTATTGACCTATAAAGCACTAAATGGTCTCGCGCCACAGTACCTGAGCGAACTTTTGGTCTTTTATGATCCGCCACGCTTACTTAGATCAAAAGGTGCAGGATATTTGTTGGTACCTCGAATAGTGCGTGCTACAGCTGGGGGTAGAGCTTTCTCTTACAAAGCCCCGCAGTTATGGAACAGCCTTCCACTTAGTGTTCGGGGCTCAGACACAGTCTCAGGGTTTAAGTCGAGGCTGAAAACATATTTGTTTAGTCAAGCCTTTTGTGAATAGTTTTCTTAGGTACAGGGGCAGGTCTGGAGGGTTTCACAGGCATAGAGTGTTGTGGTGAAATGGGATGTTTGGATGCTGTCGCCCCCCCACTCCCACACGTTCACTCAGGTTTGTCGACGGTGGAGTGGCTGGAGCTTTATGTCCCAGGACTCCCTCATGTCTGTGTTAGCTTCTGGCTCTCCCTTTTAGTTATGCTGTCATAGCTAATCTTGCCGGAGTTCCTGCTTGCTCTCTGCATGCAAAGTACATCGTGCTTAACCATTAGAGGACAAAAGCTCACCTAACAATCTTTTCCTTTCTCTCCATCTCTCTCTCTCCCTCACTCTCTGTCGAGCTACACATGCTACTTCTGAGATGCCAGTGATGCCAGTGATCCTGACCCCTTCTGCTCCTCCTCGCTGCCTGACCCATCCTGATGCCCTACTTCTGGTTGGAGTTCTCATTGGTTGAGTTCGCTCGCTGCTGCTGGGGATGGCCCAATATGGACTGCCTGAAGATCTGTTTGGATTGCTGGGGATGGTGCCACCTGGGGGCTGTGGAGAAGGCTTGGGGATCACATATGGGGAGCTGTACTGTAATGGCTTGGGACTGCGACTGCTGTAGTGGCTTTGGGGCTGCAGTTGCTGCAAGAAGTTTTGCACTCAGGACTCCATCAGTGGACAGTGGATAGATATTAACCAACCGGACTTCCTGTGAAAACTGTGATGAATTTACTGGTTGCACAATTGCACTATTTGTCCATATAGTACACACTAATAGAAGGGAATGATTTATAATCGCACTATCCGTTGCACCCAGATGAGGATGGGTTCCCTTTTGAGTCTGGTTCCTCTCAAGGTTTCTTCCTCATATCATCTCGGGGAGTTTTTCCTTGCCACCGTCGCCACTGGCTTGCTCATTAGGGATAAATTCACGGTGATAAATTCAAATATTTACAATATATTTTTGTGGATTCATTTATATCTGTAAAGCTGCTTTGTGACAATGTCCATTGTTAAAAGCGCTATACAAATAAAATTGAATTGAATTGAATTGAACATTCGAAATTGATGTGCTCTTGCACAGCCACACTTCTTTGCATACATAAACACCCCTAAACTGTCATATAGACTTGCAAGAAAAAGTTTGTGTACTCTATGGAGTTACCAGGGTTTTTTCATTGATCATTCATAAAAAGTGGTCTGATCTTCATCTAAGTCACAATTAGGAACACGATCTGTCTAACCTAATAACACATATACAGTAGTACTTTTCAGTTCTTTATTGAGCTCATTGAGTAATCATTCACAGTGCAGGCTGGAAAAAGCAAGTTAACCCTTGAAATGTGTAACTTGGAGATCCTCCTTTAGCAGCAACAACCTCCACCAAACGTTTCCCACAGCTGCGTATAAGACTGGTACAACCATGAGAAGGAATTCTGGACCATTCCTGCAAACTGTTTCAGTTCATCGATATTTTTGGGCTGACTCGATTGAACAGCCCTCTTCAGGTCATGCCATAGCATCTCAATTGCATTAAGGTCAGGACTCTGACTTAGTCATTACAAAACACAACTTTTTCTTCAGTTGAGTTACTTGTGTGCTTTGGGTTATTGTCTTGTTACATCACCCAACCTCTCTTAAGCTTGAGGTCATGGACTGTTGCCCCGACTTTCTCCTGTAAATGTCTTGATACAGTTTTGAATTCATTGTTCCCTCAATAATCGAGTTCAGGTGTATCAGCCACACGTATTGCTAACAGGTGCATAAAATGAAGCACATAGCCATGCAGTCGTCATAGACAAACAGTGGCAGTAGAATGGGTCATGCTGAAGCGTTCAGTGACTTTAAACATGGCAATCTTGTAGGACGCCACCTTTACCACAAGTCAGTTGGTGAAATTTCTGCCCTGCTAGATCTACCCCGGGCAACTGTAAGGCATTATTATTGTGAAATGGTAGTGTCTAGGAGAAACAGCAGCTCAGTCACAAAACGTTACACCACGCAAACTCACAGAGCGAGCTGCCGAGTGCTGAAGCATGTAGTGCGTAATAATCGCCTATCCTCTGTAGCATCACTCACTACAGAGCTCCTAACTGCACCTGGAAGCAACATCAGCACAAGAACTGTGTAAGAACAAAGCAGCGACACTGGACTCTGGAGCAGTGGAAACATCTTCTCTGGAGCGATGACTCACACTAAACTATCTGGGTTTGGTGGATGCCAGGAGAATGCTACCTACTGGAATGCAGAGTGCCAGCGGTAAAGTGGAGGGGGATAATGATCTGGGGCTGTTTTTCCGAGTTTTGGCCCTTTAGGTTCAGTGAAGGGGAATGTTAATGCTAGAGCATACTTTACATTTTACACAGTTTTATGCTTCCAACGTTATGGCAGCAGTTTGAGAAAGAACCGTTCCTGTTCCAGCATGACAATGCATGACAGTGTGTGAAGGTTGGAGTGGAAGAACTCGAGTGTCCTGCACAGAGCCCTGACCTCAACCCCACTGAACACCTTTGGGATGAACTGGAACACTGGAGACTGAAGGGAGAAACCCACCAAAACAAAATACAACTGAAAGAAGTTGAGCTACAAGCCTGGAAAAGCATGACAAAAGAAGAATGCAACAGTTTGGTGATGTCAGTCGTTCACTGGCTTGATGCAGTTATTGCGAGCAAGGGATATGCAACCAAATATTAAGTGTTTAAAACACTTTTTAAAACAGATTTAAAACACTGATGCTCGCCTACAAAGCCAAAAACGGACCAGCACCCACTTATCTCAAAGCACTTATCACACCTCGAGCAGCACCACGCTCCCTCCGGTCCTCTAGCACTGCTCGACTGATCCCTCCATCTCTCAGGGTACAAGGAAGACTCTTCTCTGTTCTGGCACCAAGGTGGTGGAATGAACTTCCCCTAGATATCCGAACAGCTGAGTCACTGGCAGTCTTCAAACGACGGCTAAAGACTTACCTCTTCATAAAGTACTTAAGTTAGCACTTACCAAAAAAACACCTCCCCAACAGAGTTTTGGACTGATGGTGTTCCTAGTTTGTGACCTAGTGAGTCAGTATCAGAATGTATTTTTGATAGACTAAAGCACTATTGTAAGTCGCTCTGGATAAGAGCTTCTGCCAAATGCCATAAATGTAAATGTGTTATTTACTTTTAGATTATCTGTTCCTATAGTTTTGCTCACCTAAAAAACTGGGTTCTAAGTTGTTTAATACATCTAGATGTAGATCTCAGGAAATGAAAGCTAACATTCTGAACTATTATCTCATGTTTATCTTTTGATCTCATACCCAAATGAACTCAGTGTAGCGAAAACAACAAAATTGGCCTTGCTGTTCCAATACTTTTGGATTAGGGACGCCACCAGAAAAACTCTGTCCTAAAATAGTAAAAAAAATGGCAAAACAAAACCAAAATGAGCGTAGGGGAAAAACATCTGAACATCCCTGCTGAAAAGATAATGTTAACTGTGGGTGCATTTAGCAAAAAGAAGTTACACACAATTCATATGATTTGTTTTGTATTTGTTGTCTTGGTCAGGAGGAGCTGATAATGAAAGACTGATTACGGTGACAGCTGTTCTAGCAGTGATAGCAGTTGTGGGGCTTTGTGCGCTTTTGATCTTTTGTCTGTGGAAAAAAGGAAAATGTGGTGAGTAGGAATACAAGTTTTCTCAGCATACAATAGAACATTAAACCATATATCTTACAGATTTCTCTCCCAGTTACTGCTTCTGTGCACAGTTCCACTAAAACCAATCAGATATTGGAGGAATTACCACCACAGTAAACGTTTCTGTGACTTTATATATACAGTATATTTCTGTGATTTCTGGCTTTATATGTCCTCACAGAGACACTACAGGTGTTGCAAACAATCTTTTTCAGAGATTCTTACAAGTAGGTCTCAGAAACCTTTGTAAATCTAGCAGAAATCTTTAGTTGGGTTTAGTCACAAAAGTATTTACACAATTTTATTTTAAGATTCATAAAACATGCACAACAGGATTGAAAATAAGTGTTCTACTCTTTTCAGGACAAAAATAAGCATTGCGCTAATAAAACATTTTTAAAGCTTTTTCTTAATTTTACTTGCATCACATGTTGACTAAAGCCGTGTCTACATAAACTGTTTGGATTTTTGAGATGGAATTGATCACAAATTTTCAAATCATGAACCTACAGTTTTATATTTGTATTTGATATTTGCATGCGCATTCTTTTACTCAAAAAAAAAATGTACTCCACAGGTTTTAATTGCTGGAGATCAGACGGAAACTGTGATTCACCTAAAGACACTGAGTTGAGGGAAAGACTGAGAGAATCCCGACAAAGGAAATGATTGTGAGTATTGTAGCGGGTTTGAACTTTAGGATTGGGCTTGTCACAATACTACAATTTACCAAAACCTTGATACCAGGTGAAGTATTACATTTCTCAGTACTGTGACCCAAAAACACACACACACACACACACACACACACGTCAGTGCTAAATTACCTCTTTGTAATGAAACCAAACCTTTGCATGAGTTAAATAAAACAAGTGACTACATAATACTCACATACAGTGCCGTGAAAAAGTATTGCCCCCTTCCTAATGACTTGTTATTTTGCACACTTGTCACACTTAATTAGTTCAGATATTCACAGAAAACATTTATATAACACAGAGACAATTTTAATAAACACAAAATACAGTTTGTCAGTGATCATTCATTTATTGAAGGAAAAAGGTTTTCCAAAACCAACTGGCCCTGTGTGGGAAAAACTAACTACCCCTTAGTTACACAATCAAACAATTATTCATAATTAATTAATAACTGGGTTCATTTAGACTAGACACACCCAGGCTTGATTACTGCCAGACCAGCTGAATCTAAACATCACTTAAATAGAACGTTTTCCGCAGTGTGAAGTAGGTTAAAAGGTCTCAACAAGCAGTACACTGTGAACAAAAGAAATTCAGGAAGAGTAATTGAAATATATCAGTGGGGAAAGGGTTACAAAGGCATTTCTAAGGCCCTGGGACTCCATTATCTCCAAATGGAGCAAACTTCACACCAGTGATTCTTCCCAGAAGAAGCTGGCCTACCAAAATTCCTCCAAGAACACATCAGTGACTCATCCAAGAAGTCAGAAGAGAACCCAGACGAACCCAGACGGAACTGCAGGCCTTGCTCACCTCTGATAATGTCAGCGTTCATGATTCCACCATTAGAAAGAAAAGCTAACACAGCATTCCACAATAAGAGCATCATGCCAGTGGTGAAACATGGTGGTGGTAGTGTGATGGTGTGTGGATGCTTGTGTTTGGGACCATTGTCCTGATGAAAGGTGAAGTTTCTCCCAAGTTTTAGTTTTTATCAGACTGAAGCAGTTTGTCTTACTACAAATGACTAATTATTGGTTAGTAATTTTTGTCACAGAATATTTTCTTCTAAAATATTATTTGCAGTATAATATATATAACATAAAACCAATATCACTTTAAATGAAGTATTGATAGTCAGTCTTTTAAAATAAAACATCACACAGCACAAATCACCAAAGTGTCATTTGTAATCCAGTCAAATCTGCTGACTTTCACGGAGGTTGAATACTTTTCCAAGGCATTGTATTTTATAAACACAATCCACAAAAGACAGAAAAGATAATAAACAAATGATATTTGGCTTCCCTTTTCTCCCTGACTAACCAAAAAGACAGACAACAAAAATGGCAGCCAAACCCTATACGCGGTGACCTGGTTAACATATACACAAATATTTACACAGTAGGGAATATATACAATCTGTTGTCAAAGCAAAAGGGCATAGGAAAATCTCAAAATGCACAAACAAGCTTGGGGTCAAATACCAGAATCAATCACAAATAACAAGTAGCACAAAAACAGTGATTCAAGTGAGCACGAGGCTAATGAGTCCAAACTGTAGACTCCTTAAGTATTAATGGAGAGCTCAGACCTACAATCCTCCCAGAGACAACTTCCTCTGAATGCTGAATAAATGTCACCCTCTTTCTTCTTTGACCCATATCTCCTGCCAGATTCTGTTGGTAGCATCTTTGACTATGGTCTTAATCTCTTGCCTTCTGAGAGGTACCTGGAGTTTGGTGTTTTTTAGGTGTTTTTCTAATTTTAGTACCTGCTTGGCTAGTATATCAACCGCTTCATTTCCCTCAATTCCATCATGAGCTGGAATCCATACAAACATTACTGAAACTGTTTGCTGTGAGAGTCTGGAGATAGATTTAATAATTTCATGGACTAGATCTTGTCTGCATGTAGAGGTCCCACTCTGGATACTCATGACTGCTGATAGAGAGTCTGAACATACTATCCTCTCAGGAGTAAACCTCCTCAAGCCATTGAAGAGCCATTATGAGAGCATCCAGCTCAACTGAAAAGACTGCTAGATAGTCAGATGTTCTTTTTTAATGATATCTGATGCTGAGGGATGTACATGGCTGCTTCTGTTCTTCCTGTACTTGGGTCCTTTGAACCATCAGTATATTGAATTGTGTCTCCATAAAAGTTGTCTAAATAGTGCTGTAATATGTGACAGTCCCGTTACATACTTCCATATCCACTATGGGCGTATATAGCCATCACAAGATGTTAGCATTGCCCAAATCCCTTGTTCCACAGTTTCCCACCCATCCAAAGCTACTTAGCTTGGTGTGACCATACTCCCAACAATCCTCAACAATCTGCTTAATGGCACGGCTATGCACCAGTATGCCACTGTTAGTTTTAAATGCCTTGCTGGTAATGGTGACTCACCCACCTCCACTTGTAATGTCCTCCACACAACCAAAATAATCACTGTGTGCAGGGAGTGAATTTCAGACAAAACCACATCCTGCTACTTCTAGGCCACTTGCTATGTAAAAGGTTTATCACTTTTTTTAATCCAATTCACCACTCTAGTGCTATTTCTACCCTGTGTGTAGCTTCAGCCAAAGCTTGGTGGGACTGATGCTTTTATCATGACCTGATAATCTGTCTCTCATCTACACTTAAGTCTCTACAACATTGAGGTCATAAGCCTTCTTTTCCACTGTAACACTTCCCAGTTCAGGTAGGGAATGAGGAGACGGGAGACAGGCTTGACACCACTCAAAAGGGCCTTTTGCACTGTGGGAACCTTTTCATAGTACCTGAACTAATTGTGGAACTACCCACTTTTTGGCGTTTTCGCACCTCCGGAACTGGGTGTGATTTTAGTACCGACTGCCTTTTTCGAGAACCAGATGAGCTCCTACTCCGGAGCAGGGTCTAACCAGCACAACTGGTACTATCCGTGACGTAAGCAGACGTTGATTGGCCAAACGCGTACGAAAACGCCCTCACCCGCCATGATTTAAAACGCCGTGTAAACATACTGTAGTGTCGACTTATTTCACAAGTATGGAGAACAGCGATAGATGGACGCGAGACACGACAAACACACAGCTCTGATCACAGCGTCCTCCATCCTCCGGTTGTTTACGTTGTTCTTCTTTGTTTCCGTTGTTGAACGCCGCGCACAAATGACGTCACTGTCGACCGGCTTACGTCACTTCCTAGTGCCCGCTGTCGGTGCGAATGCAGCCCTTTAAACGGTACTGGGAAATAGTTCACGCAAAATCGCCCCGTACTATAGGTACCGTAAATTTAGTTCTGGAACTAAAGCGGTGTGAAAGGCCCTAAAAGGTGCTTTATTCCCGAGTGCAGCTTGGCTCTCTCTCGAGGCGCTCGTCTCTCCCCTCTTTATCCTCACCACAGCTTGCTGCAAAACAGAACCCACGTTAGTAAAATTCTTCTTAGGTGTGCAACCCTTACCACTCACCTTCACTCTCCTTCACTCACCTTCTCCGGCTCCACCCCCATTCACAAACCGGCGCTCCACCACGCCTCCGCTTCCACATCCACAAAACTAGATAAATAATGAAATAGCCTGGAAATAAAAGGAGCTTATTTAGTTTTAAAGATGACTCAGCTTATCATGCACTTCTCATGTAAATATTTTGTCAAAGTGACACTCTACACTGTAACACACACACACACACACACATTATATATGCACATTAAGTACTGCTTTTTATCTTAACACACTAGAGTCAGCTTGCAGTGAAATTACAATCTAAGGAGAAAAACAAGCTGAAACCATCAGAAACAGGACTTTATACTTTATCCAGAGTATAAACACAAAACACAGCACAATGTGGAAACATGCTTGTTTTTATTGGAAAAATAACAGAACATTTTTTACGCTGACTGCAAAAATGAAACTCTTAATTCTGTTTATTTTCTTAGGACATTTATTTCTATTACCTTACTTTGCAGGTCAGCAACTGCCTGTCTCTTTAGTGCTTTGAAGGTTTATTGGTTTTCCACCAGTGATGAGTTGTTAAATGGAATTTATGTGTGCAATGTCATATTTTTACCCCTGGGATACAGGAAACAGTAAAAAGCGCTTATCGTGGCTATATCTCTCAGCACCTTCATGTCTACTTGCTGCGTGATGGGGTGCCAATACTTTCAGTGTACTGCAATAACTCGCATTTTCATGCATGTTGTTAGGAGAATGTTAACGCTAATGCTCAGACAACAGCAGCTTGCCTCCTTCATCCTGATTCCAGAGTCTCATTGCTCACGTGATTTTAGGACGTTACATGAAAACATATTTGAATGAATTTATTGCTTGTTTTTTTAATATAGAGTTTGCTGTAGATGATAACAAAGTGTATTTATAATTAACACATTAAAAGATATATAAAGGAAGTACAATTACAGAGAGTATGCATGGATTCTGAGCTTAAAGCAAAGAGTGAACTTGTTGTTTGATTAAAATGTGCTGTAAATTCCTCCAAACCCACAAACAGCCAACAGCCATTTATTCATTACCAAGAGCTATAATATTCAGATTCTTCAGCATTTACACACTGGCGTGTATTAGAGTGAAAAGAGCAAAAGTGTTTCCTGAGGATTAACTCCAGTAACATTATGTTATTACAGGATAAATAATTGAAGAGAATTGTTTTATGTGTGTTTCAGGTTCTGTGGTTTTGATCCGGAATGATGTACGATATTCCCATCAGGACCCAGGCACATAATCTGCAGTACAGTATATTAAACTCCAAGCAAACTGGCAAACTGTATTCCTTTCATTATGATATGAAGAAGGAACAGTTTTTCTCAGGACAAACATGAACGTCTGTTCTATAAGCTTTTCAGCTCAGAATATGTGGAATATCACACAGTATTCAGTCTCAGAACAGTTTTTTTTTCACCTGTGCCAAACTTGGATCCTTGAGATCACTGCCTCAATCTGTGAAGCATTTTAAAGTCTTCTTTTTATTGTATTGTATATTGATTATCATTTTAAAATGTTTTCTATAGTAGGAAAAATCACTGATATGAAGTCTTCTTAAAGTAAGGAGACATTTATGTAGCATTTATGGAAGGAGTCTCCAGTGTCAGCGCTTTGTAACAGTCAGAGGTAAAGCTGGAACTTTAAGTTTTCCGACGTCTTCAGGACAGAGGAGTTTACGCTTCTTTGCGGTTTCATGCGTAACAAGCTGTGTTTGTTTTTTAGCTTATTCCAGTTTTTCTCGATTGCTAAAACACTAGAACCAGGCTTTTGAACTAAAATTTCAAAACCATAACGCCATTTATCAAAAAGCACCCCCAATTCCCTAAACTCTAAACACTGTAACACTGTTTTTACACGAGTCAGATTTGTTGAGCTGTCACTGCAGAACTCTACACACAAATCCCTTAATTTCTTATTGCGTACACCATGTGGTCATTTTGAAAGCACTAGCATTCGATACTGTTCACTCGAGTCAGCACATGTTGAGCTCAATCACACAATTCCCCAGGTGAAAACACTGAGAGTCAAAACTGAACACACATCAATCAGATCCTTCAATAGAGAGATAAAAGGGCCTGAATCAGTTCACTGAGTTTTGAAACAATGGATCCACAGAGAAATGAAGGAATAGGTCGAGGAGGGAGAGGAGGAGGAGGAGGAGGTGGAGGATGAGGTGGTGGTGGAGGTGGAGGAGGAGGAGGAGGAGGAGGGAGAGGAGGAGGTGGAGGAGGATGAGGAGGAGGAACATAATTGGCCATCAGGCTATTGTGACTGTCTCTGGTCAGCGCGGAGGGAATGTCACTATGTGCGCAGCCATCAGCCAGCGAGGGGTTCTCCACCGCCATGCCGTTCCAGGACCCTATAACACTATGCTCCTCCTCGCTTTCCTTGATGTTCTAAGAGAGCGTATGTTCCAGCTGGACCACAGGGAACCAGCACAGCCAGAGCAGCCTCACTACGCTGTTGTTTGGGATAACGTCAGCTTCCATCGCGCTGCTCTGGGTCGTGACTGGTTTACCAATAACCCGAGGTTTTCAAACATCTTTCTGCCTGCATACTCTCCCTTTCTAAACCTGATAGAGGAGTTTTTTTCAGCATGGCGGTGGAAAGTGTGTGACCGAGAACCTTATATCCGTGTTCACCTCCTCCAGGCCATGGAAGAAGCCTAGACGTATCAGTAGCTGCGTGCCAGAGGATTTTACCCCCGCTGCCTGGCTAGGGCCAGTACAGCCTGTGATGTGCACGAGATTCTCTGGCCTGACCCAGACCAAAGACGGGATGCTGAGGAGGAATAATTTATTTTGTGTGTGTGTGTGTGTGTGTGTTGTACTGTGTAGTACATGAATGAATAAAAATGTGCCAATGAAAACATTGGTTGTGTCTTTTGTGTTCATCATGTGAAAAGGTTTTTGAGGGGGAACCACAAGCAACATAACTTACCAGTTTTGGAAATATTGTTTTGAATTTATTGCACCAGTGTGTAAGACTATGTTGTAGTGTGTGTGTTTTTGAGGGCTTGTGTGTGATGTCTGAGGGCAAAGTTTGGTTTTTCAGCAAGAGGGAATGGTTTTGGGTGTAGAGCTTCATTCTGACCTGAAAATAGGAGGTTTGGGGAATTGGGTGAGACGTTATGGATTTGTGTTTACTGTTTTGAGAATTCGAGGCATAGTTTCAAGAAATGTGTTTAAGCAATCAAGAAAGACTGTAAGATCATAACACAAAATAATGATTAATTTGAAATAAAGAGATGTAAGTAATAACAAGATATTAAGTTGAAATAATGAGATAGCACTTCAAAATTTACTTTCACAGCTTGCAGTTCAGGGCTTCTGTATTAATTGTCAGAACTAGAGGAAAACCCGAAGAGGAGTTAAATGAACAGACAACCAGCTGAAGCACATTCAGGAGTTAAGGAGATGAACAAGGTTCAGAACTCACCAACTAGAGAACAGGAAAATTTAGCAATAAACTCCTGAAACTGTGAGCGTATATACACAAGAAGAGGAAGTGAACCAGACATTGGGGTCAAGGTCATGCTGGAACTCAGGACAGTGTGTCCGTTACTAAAACTGTGTCTCAGGTGATGTAGTAAACCGTTCACTAGACACTGCTGTGTAACATCTTCATGTCGCTGTCATGTCATTAACGCATCACGCAACAACCTCCACAGGAAGTAACGCCACTTTTAAAACTCACACACATCCAGTTTAAACCTTTATTTTGTATCTACAGCATAACTGTGTTCATGCTCAGTGTGTCTGATGCTCAGCAGAATTCAGTTTAAACCCGTACATGTTTTTCCTTTACAATAATAACGAGCGTTCTTAGTATGTTACTGCTGTCTGTTATTCTGTTACTGCTGTCTGTTATTCTGTTACTGCTGTCTGTTACTCTGTTACTGCTGCCTGTTATTCTGTTACTGCTGTCTGTTATTCTGTTACTGTTGTCTGTTATTCTGTTACTGCTGCCTGTTATTGCTGTCTGTTATTCTGTTACTGCTGCCTGTTACTCTGTCTGTTACTGCTGTTTGTTACTCTGTTACTGCTGTCTGTTATTCTGTCTGTTACTCTGTTACTGCTGTCTGTTACTCTGTTACTGTCTGTTACTGCTGTCTGTTACTCTGTTACTGCTGTCTGTTATTATGTTACTGCTGTTTGTTACTCTGTTACTGCTGTCTGTTATTCTGTCTGTTACTCTGTTACTGCTGTCTGTTACTCTGCTACTGTCTGTTACTGCTGTCTGTTACTCTGTTACTGCTGTCTGTTATTATGTTACTGCTGTCTGTTACTCTGTTACTGCTGTCTGTTATTATGTTACTGTATGTTACTGCTGTCTGTTACTCTGTTAGTGCTGCCTGTTATTCTGTCTGTTACTGCTGCCTGACTGACACACACTAAAACACACTAACACACACTCTCATTAACTAATGCTCAAAGGGGTTCAATCACAGCATGTTTTATTTACCACTCCTTATTTGAATACATAGAGAGAGAGAGAGAGAGAGAGAGACAGAGCTGCACTTCCTCTTCCACCTTCACTGAAAACATGCAATTTGACAGAAAAAGAGAAATTAAGAATCATTCTAGGAGAAACACTGCAGCCTTCACTGTACAGTGTGTGTCTGAATGTGAGAGTCTGAGGGACAGCGAGACACCGAGTGTCCTGCACACACCCCGAATACACACACACCCTGAATACACACACCCCGAATACACACACACTCTGAATACACACACTCTGAATACACACACACCCTGAATACACCCACCCACCCTGAATACACACACACCCCGAATACACACACACCCTGAATACACACACTCTGAATACACACACCCCGAATACACACACCCTGAATACACACACACCCTGAATACACACACACTCTGAATACACACACCCCGAATACACACACCCCGAATACACACACCCTGAATACACACACCCCGAATACACAAACCCCGAATACACACACACCCTGAATACACACACCCCGAATACACACACCCCGAATACACACACCCCGAATACACACACACCCTGAACACACACCCTGAATACACACACCCCGAATACACACACACCCCGAATACACACACCCCGAATACACACACACCCTGAATACACACACCCCGAATACACACACCCCGAATACACACACACACCCTGAATACACACACACACCCTGAATACACACACACACCCTGAACACACACACACCCTGAATACACACACACCCTGAATACACACACACACCCTGTTCACACATTCACCTGTCAGGGTTTTGTTGTTGTTGTTTGCTTTATTCAAGATTCAAAGATTCAAAAAGTTTATTTTCATATATATATGAAAATATATAAATATATATATATATATATATATATATTTTTACTGTTCCTGTTTATGATGTATGTAATGTTTAAATATGTGTATGTGTATTTGTTTAAATTTTGGTTTGATCTACTTGCACTATTTGCTTTGGCAACAATGTGATTTATAACATTCATGCCAATAAAGTACTGATGAACTGAACTGAACTGAGAGAGAGAGAGAGAGAGAGAGAGAGAGGGAGAGAGACAGACAGAGAGAGAGAGAGAGAAATAGAGAGAGAGAGAGAGAGGGAGAGAGGGAGACAGACAGAAAGAGAGAGACATCGCTGAATGCTGTGTGAGCTCTGTACTGACTGTGTGTTTACTGATTATTATTAATACAGCTTCTGTCACAGGAGCTGAAGGAACATGAGTGTGTTATTTTATCAGAGTCTAATCTCTGAAGAAGTCCACTAGTGACCGTACGCTTTTATTATTATTGTTTATAGGGGCTGAAGCATGGAAGGTGCAGAATCGCTGTAGTTGTGTTAGTTGTGTATTAATGTAGCGTAACACATTCCTGCTTTAGTCACACAACCACAGAAGGCTTTTCACTCTTAAATAGTTAACATGGGTCGTCTAAACCCGCATAAACGGCTCATAATTTACCGGGGTTAACAATTAATCCTGGGTATTTATAAGCTGACTTTTCACACCGTACACTCCTGAACCCTGCGGTAAGGTTCTTATTTGCATATTTGAGCCTCCTGAGATGCATAAAGGGAAGAAAACAAAGATAAAAAGACAAAAAAAAGAAAACAGAGGAGTAAATTATATAATTTTCTTTATTCCTTTTAAGCATGGAAAGATGTGCGTTCACTTGTACAGTAGCATCAGTGTTTACTGCTCCGTCTTCATCTCAGAAATTAAGGCATTGTTATCTTTCACAGCTTTGTAATCTTTTTTGGCCTTTTTAATTTTGTTGTGTAGTTGACCAGGTGTTCGTTGATATCCAGCCTCCGCTAATCTTTCAGTCTGTTGCGTAAACACTCGGTTATTTCTGACTTTTTGTTTTTGTCAGTTTGATCTGAACAGACTCTTCTGATCTTAACTGTAAAAAAAAAGTCGCCCCAGTTGACATTGTCACAAAGCAGCTTTACAGAAATAAATGGATTCACAAAAAATATGTTGTAAATATGTGAATTAACAATAACTGTAGTAGCTATGATCTACCATAGTAAAAGTATGATGAGTTTTTGTAAGGGTGCAGTTAGAAACATGTCTTCTCACAATGTTGTGCCAAACACAGGATCTTCAGACCCTCATCTCAGAACATCCTTGTCCAACATCTAGTTTCAAGTGATTTCTGCATGTGTTCCTCCCATAACTTTTAGATTTGGCTTCAGAACAAGGTTCCAGAGTACACATCTTAACTAGAAGAAAAGAGCAACAGCTTATTGTATAACTCTGTTCATGCTGAAATGTACTGCAATGATGTTTTTTGTTTTCATATTTTATTCATGAATATTTTATTTCTATACTCTGTGTTGTGAAACAACTAGAAACAATTAAAACAAGTGATGGTAGTTCATAGTTACTGCAGTTATTGCATAGTTAACCATGATTTTGTTGTTGTGAAGAGGTTTTGCCGGGAGTTTCTTGCCTGTGTCGGTGTCTTAACTTTACTGTTTCTTTCTTTTTTAAAATCAATAATTTTGTGCTATCGTTTTCATCTGTTGTATTTTTCACATTCTCTTCTACCGTATTTTCATTTTTTTTTCTCTCGAAGTGCGCTTTTGTATTTTGTCAAGACAGCGAGCGGAGGCCATCCACACCGGATCCACGCCGTCTACAATACTATCAACAAATCTTCGACTAAGGTGCGTTAAACGACATGTCTAACATTCAGCTTGTTCAGTGTGTTGAGTGCAGGATGTTTAGTCACTCTTCCTCCGTCGTTAGTATTAACTTTATTTGTGATAAATGCATGTTAGTTAGCTCTCTGACGGAGAAGATTGCTGCATTAGAGGTGCGCATCCAGACTCTAGAGAGGGTTTGTGAGAGTGAGAGCAGTGTAGTTTCTGTAGGGGAAAGTCTGGATGCCTTAGGCGGAGTTAGTAATCCCCCAACTCCGGCATTAGAGCCCTCACAGCGGGGCGAATGGGTGACGACTCGGCGGCATAATCGCAAAGCCAAAGCTAACGCTAAGGCTCGTCCACGGGAGCACCACTCCTCTCCGCTTCACGTGTCCAGCAGCTTTGCTCTCCTCAGTGATGCACCCGCTGAGAAACCTGAAAGAGCTCTGGTTATAGGTGACTCTATCTTGCAGCACGTGAAATTAGCTAGGCCTTTAGGGGCACCAGCAGCTTTAGTTAGGTGTATACCGGGAGCCAGGGCGCCGGACATAGCAGGTAATCTTAGGGTCTTAGGCAAGCACAGGTTCTCAAAGATAGTTATTCATGTAGGAGCTAATGATATACGCCTTCGTCAGTCTGAGATTACTAAGAGTAACATGGTAGAGGTGTGTAAATTAGCGATGCAGTAATATGCTCTGCCCCCGTCCCAATGCGGCGTGGCGATGTAGCTTACAGCAGGTTATGGTCGCTGAACTGCTGGATGTCCAGGTGGTGCTCCGAAAACAATGTGGGCTTTATAGATAATTGGACTAACTTTGAGGGCAAGGCTGGCCTGTTAGGGCGGGAAGGTGTCCATCCCACTGGGGAACATGCTGCTCTCATTTCTTGCAGCATAGCACATAGTCTCAGAACAGGCCTAGTTAATCGGTAACAATCCAGGGCCAAGGCCAGGGAGCAGACAAGCAGGCTAAACCGACCGTCTGCTAGCTGCACTGAGTCGTCACTTAGGTTCCACCGTATTGAGACTGTGTCTGTTCCCCGAGCTAAACAAAATTATAGACATACTCAGACAGTTTGTTTTAGTAACCTAATTAACATAAAATTAAATCAAACCGAATGCATAGCCAGCACCGTTGATCTGAAGCTAGGACTGTTGAATATTAGATCTCTTACGTCTAAAGCGCTTATTGTTAATGAAACCATTACTGATCAGGAGTTTGATGTACTGTGTTTAACAGAAAAGTGGATTAAACCAAACGAGTTTGTAGCATTAAATGAAGCTAGTCCTCCCGGGTACAGTTACATACATCAGCCCCGTCTAACTGGCAGAGGAGGAGGCGTCGCAGTCATTTATAATGATAATCTAGCCGTCACACAAAAACCTAGTCATAAATTCAACGCATTTGAAGTTCTTTATTCTAACATAACATACGTAGCCACTAAAAATAAGTCTACCCAGGTGATTCCAGTAATTATTATTTACAGACCCCCAGGGCCATATTCTGAATTCCTGTGTGAATTTGCGGATTTCATCTCTAACCTGGTTGTTTCTTTAGACAAGGCATTAATTGTTGGAGACTTTAATATTCATTTTGATAATCCAGATGACCCTCTGAGAACAGCAGTTGTGTCCATTCTAGATTCAGTAGGGGTTAATCAGAATGTAATAGGACCCACCCATAGTGGTGGTCACACTCTTGATTTAATACTAACATTCGGATTAAATATAGAAAATATAGTCTCATGTCCACAGTCTGAAGCTATCTCAGATCATTACCTCATCTCATTTAAAATGTGTATTAATCATAGTATATGCACCTTGCCATGTCACCGTGTCAAACGTACGTTCACGTCAACAACTGCACAGAGTTTTATCAGTAATCTCCCAGATTTATCAACCATGATTGGATCACCGTCTGATCCCGAAGAACTTGACCAGGCAACTGAATGCTTAGAATCAACGTTTTGCAACTCGCTAGATAAGGTAGCTCCACTAAAAAGAAAAATAATTAGGGAGAAAAAGCTAGCACCCTGGTATAGCGATCACACACGAACTTTAAAACAGACCACTCGAAAACTAGAACGTAAATGGCGTCTAACTAAATTGGTAGTATTTCAAATAGCGTGGAAGGAGAGCCTTTTGAGCTATAAGAAAGCTCTTAGTGCTGCTAGATCAGTGTATCTCTCCACCCTAATTGAAGATAACAGAAATAATCCTAGATTTTTATTTAATACTGTAGCAAAATTAACTAGGAATAAGACCACAATAGAAACATGCACACAATCACTATATAGCAGCGATGACTTCATGAATTTTTTCAATGGTAAAATTGAAAATATCAGGCTAGAAATTCAGACTATTAATTTAAAATCGGACAGTTTTATAACTAACCCTGTAGATGATAATATAATAATATCAGATCAACAATTACAATGTTTTACTCCCCTTGAAGAAACTGAACTAATTTCACTAATTTCATCATCAAAATCATCAACCTGTATGCTAGATCCTTTACCTACTTGTTTCCTCAAACAGATAATTCCTGAAACAATCAAACCTCTTTTAAAGATAATCAATTCTTCCCTTAGCATTGGCTATGTACCTAAATCTTTTAAATTAGCAGTTATCAAGCCCCTGATTAAAAAACCTGACCTTGACCCCTGTCAGCTGTCTAACTATAGACCAATATCAAACCTCCCCTTTATCTCCAAGATCCTAGAAAAGGTTGTAGCACAGCAGCTATGCTCATACTTACATAGGAATAACATTCATGAAATGTATCAGTGAGGATTTAGGCCTCATCATAGCACAGAGACAGCACTGGTAAAAGTTGTAAATGACTTACTACTGGCCTCTGATCAGGGTTGTGTCTCCTTGCTTGTGCTGCTTGACCTTAGTGCAGCTTTTGATACCATTGATCATGCTATTCTCCTCAATAGACTAGAAAATGTAGTAGGCAGTAAGGGAACAGCCCTTTCCTGGCTCAGGTCTTATTTGACTGATTGTTATCAGTTTGTAAACGTAAATGGTGACTACACTACACATACTAAGGTAAAGTTTAGTGTCCCGCAAGGTTCTGTTTTAGGCCCACTGCTCTTTTCTTTATATATGCTACCTCTGGGCAAAATGATCCATAAGCATGGTATTAGCTTCCACTGTTACGCTGATGACACACAGTTGTATGTTTCAGCAAAGCCAGATGACAGACACCAGCTTAATAAAGTTGAGGAATGTGTAAAGGACATTAGAAACTGGATGCTTATTAACTTTCTCTTATTTAATTCTGACAAGACAGAAATACTTGTACTAGGACCACATGCAGCTAGAAGTAAGCTTTCTGATTACATAATAACTCTGGATGACCTTTCTGTTTCATCATGTGCAGCAGTAAAAGACCTTGGTGTGATTATTGACTTCAGTCTTTCTTTTGAAGCTCATGTAGATAATATCACTAGGATCGCTTTCTTTCATCTCAGAAATATTGCTAAAATAAGAAATATATTGTCACTACACAATGCAGAAAAATTTGTTCATGCTTTTGTTACCTCTAGGTTGGATTATTGTAATGCCTTACTGTCTGGATGTTCCAGTAGGAGCATAAACAAGCTCCAGTTAGTCCAGAATGCAGCAGCGAGAGTCCTTACTAGAACCAGAAGATATGACCACATCACCCCTATCTTATCCACACTGCATTGGCTCCCAATCAAATTTCGTATTGATTATAAAATACTACTATTGACCTATAAAGCACTGAATGGTCTCGCGCCACAGTACCTGAGTGAACTTTTGGTCTTTTATGATTCGTCACGCCTACTCAGATCAAAAGGTGCAGGCTATTTATTGGTACCTCGAATAATGTGGGCTACAGCTGGGAGTAGAGCTTTCTCTTACAAAGCCCCGCAGTTATGGAACAGCCTTCCACTTAGTGTTCGGGGCTCAGACACAGTCTCAGTGTTTAAGTCTAGGCTGAAAACATATTTGTTTAGTCAAGCCTTTTGTGAATAGTTTTCTTAGGTACAGGGGCAGGTCTGGAGGGTTTCACAGGCATAGAGTGTTGTGGTGAAATGGGATGTTTGGATGCTGTCGCCCCCCCACTCTCACACGTTCACTCAGGTTTGTCGACGGTGGAGTGGCTGCTGCTTTATGTCCCAGGACTCCCTCATGTCTGTGTTAGCTTCTGGCTCTCCCTTTTAGTTATGCTGTCATAGCTAGTCTTGCCGGAGTCCCTGCTTGCGCTCTGCACACAAAGTACATTGTCATTAACCATTAGAGGACAAAAGCTCACCTAACAATCTCTCCCTCTCTCTCTCTCTCTCTCCCTCACTCTCTGTTGAGCTACACATGCTACTTCTGAGATGCCAGTGATCCTGACGCCTTCTGCTCCTCCTCGCTGCCTGACCCATCCTGATGCCCTACTTCTGGTTGAAGTTCTCATCGGTTGAGTTGCTCGCTGCTGCTGGGGCCCCATATGGACGGTCTGAAGAACTGTTTGGATGGCTGGGGATGGTGCCACCTGGGGGCTGTGGAGATGGCTTGGGGATCACATATGGGGAGCTGTACTGTAATGGCTTGGGACTGCGATTGCTGTAGTGGCTTTGGGGCTGCAGTTGCCACGAGCAGCTTCGTACTCAGGACTCCATCAGTGAAAAGTTGATAGATTTTCACCAACGGGACTTCTTGCAAAAACTGTGATGAATTTACTGGTTGCACAATTGCACTATTTGTCCATATAGTACACAATAATAGAAGGGAATGATTTATAATCGCACTATCCGTTGCACCCAGATGAGGATGGTTCCCTTTTGAGTCTGGTTCCTCTCAAGGTTTCTTCCTCTTATTGTCTCATTGTCTCTTGCCACCATTGCCTCTGGCTTGCTCATTAGGGATAAATTTTGTAGATTCAAGTGTGTCAGGTGACTGTATAAAAAGTTAACTCAATAAATCTAAATTTCTAAAAAAAAAAAAAAAGTAAAACATTTTTTTAAAATAATTTCACAATGTGGAAACTTACACACTGAACTTTGGTGTCCAGTCATAGGCAGCCAAAAGCCTTGTGGTTATTTTCAGTCCAAAATAAACCCAATACAATAATAAACTTAAACAAGGTTAGAGAACCCAGAGAAGAACCTTCATGGACTGCTTTAGATAAAGTTTACACGTTTCTCTCACTAGACAAAAAATGATCAAGGTCCTTTATTTAGCTTCATTCCAAACACATTTTAAAGTGAAACTGATGAGAGAGTCAATAATCCACTTCGTTCATGTTCATTACACCCAAGACTGAGTCTAAATTCAGCTTAAATGTAGGGGGTGTGTCACTAAGTGTAATAACCAGGCACAACTGCCACTGATTGGCTGTGAACCAACCTTTAGTGGGGCTTATCCATGCTGACCCATAGACACGAGCTGCCCCAGAAAACCTACTCTATAATGTCTAAATGTCTAGTATTACTCAATATTAATAAAATTCATATAATATTTTAATAGTGGGAAAAGTTACATTTATGGGTATGTTATTTGTTTTAGCTGAATGAATTGTTTCTGCTACAATTATTGATTATTATTTAGTACCCATTAGATGATTGATGCCTTATTAACCCACTTATTGCTGATCTATAAAATAAAGTGTTACAGAGATTATAATTCTGGTATCTGTAGCATTATTTACTCAAATATTTATAATTAAAGATGAAAATAGACCCATTAATTATTGTATGATGACATCTGTAATATCGCTCTACTTATTTCCATGATAACAGATGTTAAGTGTTAATTTTGTGGTGCTAATGAACCAGTTAGACTGGTTGATTTAAGTGGTGGTGATTATATTCCCTGGGTACTCACTCAAACGTTCAGCATTGTGCTGAATCATGTGGCGTCCCACAGAGGTTCATTCTAGGCCCTTTACTCGTTTATACATCATCACTTCTTCAGAATTTTACCTCAACAAACCTGTTGATTTATCTTAAAAATATTACTTTTATTATGCTGGATTGTAATTTTTTTTTTTTTACCACTGTAACTAAATAAAAAACAAAATAAAAGTCAGACACTCTGCTTCACAGACTCCACTCTGAGATTTATGTCCATATATTATAGTCATTTATAGTTTATAGTTTATATAGTCATTATAGTCAGTTATAGTCATTTATAGTCACATTATTATTTCATCATAATTTCATCAACATGTGGACTTTGCTATGAGAGGCGTAAACACGCTGGATCTTGTTTACACAAACATACCCGGCGCGTACCGCGCGGAGCCCCGCCCCCACCTCGGCTACTCAGGACTGTTTTGAGTGCACTGACTGGGATATGTTCAGGGAGGCTGCAACCAACGGTGATTCTATTAACTTGGAGGAGTACACATCATCAGTGTCCAGCTACATTGGAAAGTGCATTGATGACGTGACCATCTCCAAGTCCATCACTACACGCTCCAACCAGAAACCGTGGATGACTGCAAAGGTGCGTGCGCTGTTAAATTCCAGAGACTCCGCCTTCAGAGCAAGGGACAAGGCAGCCTTAAGAACAGCAAGGGCCGAACTGTCCCGAGCCATCAGAGAGGCAAAACGCGCACATGCCAAGAAAATCCACGGTCACTTTCAGGACAGCGGAGACACTCGGCGCATGTGGCAGGGCATCAAGGCGATCACAAACTACAAGACAACATTACCTGCTTGTGACAGTGACGCCTCCCTCCCAGATGTGCTGAATGACTTCTACGCCCGGTTTGAAGCACAGAACAATGTGACGGCAAGGAAGACCACACCTCCTACCAACGACCAGGTGATCTGTCTAACCACAGATGAAGTGAGGAACACTCTACGCGGAGTCAACCCACGGAAGTCTGCTGGACCAGACTACATCCCTGGCCGGGTGCTCAGGGAATGTGCAGAACAGCTAGCAGATGTCTTTACTGACATCTTCAACATCTCCCTGAGCAGCACCGTTGTTCACACATGCTTCAAGACAACGACCATCATCCCAGTGCCTAAGAAGTCTTCAGTCTCCTGCCTCAATGACTACCGTCCCGTTGCACTCACACCCATCGCTATGAAGTGCTTCGAGAGGCTTGTCATGAGGCACATCAAATCCCACCTTCCACACTCACTGGACCCCCTGCAGTTTGCGTATCGTCCAAACCGTTCAACAGACGATGCCATCACCACTACTCTCCATCTGGCTCTCACCCACTTGGACAACAAAGACACTTACGTCAGAATGCTGTTCATTGACTTCAGTTCAGCATTCAACACAATCATTCCTCAGAACCTGATCGAGAAGCTGAGCCTACTGGGTCTGAACACCTCCCTCTGTAACTGGATCCTGGACTCCTGACTGGGAGACCTCAGTCAGTCCGGATCGGAAAAAGCATCTCCAGCACCACCACACTGAGCACTGGGGCCCCACATGGCTGTGTGCTCAGTCCACTGCTGTTCACTCTGCTGACTCACGACTGTGTAGCAATGCACAGCACAAACCACATCATAAAGTTCGCCGATAACAAGACCATATATGAGCATATAGAGAGGAGGTGAAACATCTATCAGCCTGGTGTAAAGCCAACAACCTGTCTCTGAACGTGGACAAAACTAAAGAGATGGTTGTTGACTTTAGGAGAGCACAGAGCGACCATTCTCCACTGAACATCGATGGATCCTCCATGGAGATCGTGAAGAACATCAAATTCCTTGGTGTTCATCTGACGGAGAACCTCAACTGGTCACTCAACACCAGCTCCATCAGCAAGAAAGCCCAGCAGTGTCTCTACTTCCTAAGAAGGCTGAGGAAAGCCCATCTGCCACCCCCCATCCTGACCATGTTCTACAGAGGGACCATCGAGAACATCCTGAGCAGCTGCATCACTGCCTGGTTTGGGAATTGCTCCGTCTCGGATCGCAAGACCCTACAGCGGATAGTGAGGACAGCTGAGAAGATCATCGGATTCTCTCTCCCCTCTGTCACGGACATTTACACCACACACTGCATCCAAAAGGCCAACAGCATTGTGGACGACCCCACACACCCCTCTCACACACTCTTCACATTACTGCCATCAGGGAAGAGGTTCCGAAGCATTCGGGCTCTCACAACCAGACTGTGCAATAGTTTTTTCCCTCAAGCCATCAGGCTTCTCAACACACACAACTGAACTGGAACTAAACTCACACACACACACTCACACTTATTCAACTTCATACATTCATTAAGTTATTACAAACAAATTGGCTTGTTCTACTGTTTACATTGTACATTCCACCACTGCTACTGCTGCTCTGCTCGGTTCTTTTTGCACATCACTGGCACTGCCACTTTAATACTTGTAAATTTGCACATTGCACTGTATATAGATATATATATATATATATATATATATATATATATATATATATATATATATATATATATATACAGTAGATTACGGGTTGCTGCTATTTTGTGTTTGTGTACTTGTCCTGTACAGTACTTGTCCTGCACTGTCTCGTGTTGTCTGTTCTGCACTGTTTTGTTTGTTTTGACTTGACTCATAATAGTAAGCGCTGTCAATAACAGAAAAAAGAAGTGGTAAGAAAAGAAGTTTAAAGTAAACATACGACCGGAAAAGGCTTGCAAATGTGTGAAAGTCAGAAGTAAGAGAAGTATGTACACCTCCATCTCGAGCGAGCAAAACGAATAGAAACCTTGTTGCCTTCCTCAGAACTGAAGAGGCCTCGCATTTAAAACCACATCGTACATGTTACAGAACCTTTGATCTGTGTGTTTGGTATGTGCAACCTAATTTATCTGTTCTAAGTTGTTCGTAGCTGTTGGTATGGAATTCAGTCTGTAATCTTCTCGTTAAAATGAAACTAAATAAAGGACCTTGATCATTTTTTGTCTAGTGAGAGAAACGTGTAAACTTTATCTAAAGCAGTCCATGAAGGTTCTTCTCTGGGTTCTCTAACCTTGTTTTAGTTTATTATTGTATTGGGTTTATTTTAGACTGAAAATAACCACAAGGCTTTTGGCTGCCTATGACAGGACACCAAAGTTCAGTGTGTAAGTGAAATTAGTACAAATAAATAAATAAATAAATGTACTTTTTTTTTTTTTTTTTTTTTTTTTAGAAATTTAGATTTATTGAGTTAACTTTTTATACAGTCACCTGACACACTTGAATCTACAATAGTCCCATTGCCAAGAACAAATTCTATAAAACACCACATACAGTGTGTATCTGAATTACGGTCATTTTTATTTTATTGTTAAACCTAAGTGTTAAAAAATGGCCCATCTCAAATCAGCTGCACGTTCAGGGGTTTATGATCGAATGTATTTCTGATAGTCACACAAGTGCCTTTGATAGCTCGAGTGGATGACTTTGTGAAAAATGCAGAAGTCCACTTTCAGATCTACCTGTTACACATGGTGTAGGTTGGGAATTTGATAGGTCTGGCCAAGAGAAATGCTAAAATTTCCAGCTTTTTCCCCTATTTTTTCTTTAAAATATGCCAAAAAACAAGTATTGCTCAGTTTAGCAGCTCACATCTACCAAAATCTACTGCAACCCCAAACACACAAGGCGTATTTGAGTCACTTCCTGCAGCCGAGTCGATTCAGATTCAAATCATTTTCTCCAAACAGCATGCAACATCCTCCAGCAAAGCAAGATAACCTGCGTTGTTTAACATGGCAAGTTCTTTGGTCAGCTTTGGTCAAAGCTGCGTGTAAATACACACACAATATTAAGCAAACATTCTTTTAGTTAAATCCAACATTTAGTGCTAAAAGGTTTGTACAAACAATATATGCACTTAATAATAATGTACCAAACATCAACACTTTCTCACACGTAGTCGCTTCATCTGGTCAGAGAGAGAGAATTACATTTCAAAATGCAGGAATATTGTTATAGAAAATAAAAATAATTACATTACACATGAATTCTATGTCCTTATTGTCTTCTATATCATTCTTGCCTTCAATCTCCACATCCGCTTTCGCTTGACTGCTGTTTTCTCCTCTTTCACTGAAAAAACAAAGCAGTTAAGATTTAAAACTTTAAGTCAGCGTTTCACACCCTCTAACAATAGAGTTCCAGCATCTGTGGTGCTTGGACCCCTAATAAACAGAGGAACACAAACCTTCAAACTGCAATCTGGTCACTTTCTTAAACTGCATCAGGTCCCCGAATGTAGTTTTAGTTCCACAGAAATAAAGTCCCAGGTCGTCTGTCGTGATGCCGATGATGGTGACTATAGCCGTGTTAACCTCGGGGTCTGACTCCAGGATGAAGCGATTCTCATCTCTGTTATAATGAACAGGGAGGATTTTACGAGTGCGGGTTTTCTCAGCTGATATCAGAAGTGTAAAATCGTCTGAACTCAGGAGATACCAGGCCACCTGCTCATGCCCGGTGATGTTACATCGCAGTGTGATGGTATCTGTCGGTCTGACAGTCTGTGTGTGAGGAGACGAAGAGGTGTCTGAAAAACATGAATATCCGTTTTAAAGTGCAGTCTTTAAACCAAGACACTGGGTGTGTGAAGTTTACTTTCTCAGTTTTGCACTGCTGCACTTCTAGAAACTTTATAAACTACTCTGTGATTTGTATTTGATATAATAATGTAAACCATATAACATCTAACATTTTGCAGCCAAGGACCCCTTTAACTATAAATAAATTCCACAGACCCCCTCAGTACTGATTTATTTTATGAATATAATCTATTCATATATTCAACTACACTAACTATTCAGATATTACGCTTATTAATTAAATGTGTGCACTAATATTTCAGCTAATTTTGGAGAGGTTTTTTTATGTGTAGGTCTTCCTGTTTTTATGTTATTAAAGTTTGGATTAAACGCATTCAATTCTAGTGATAAGCGCTGTCATTAAAAGAGAAGTGGTAAGAAAAGAAGTTTAAAGTAAACATACCAGTGGAAAAGGCTTGCAAATGCGTGCAAGTCAGCAGTAAGAGAAGTACGTACACCTCCATTTCGAGCGGGCAGAGGTGGGTTTCCTTTTGCAAGAAAAGTTGCCTTCCACAAAACTGAAGAGGCTTCGCCTTTAAAGCCACATCACGCCACATCACGTCACATCACGTCACATCACGTCACATCACGTCATCGCACGTCACGGCCTAATGGATCGAGAGTCGGACTGGGAACCTGAAGGTTGTAGGTTCGAGTCTCAGGTCCAGCAGGGATTGTAGGTGGGGGGAGTGAATGACCAGCGTCTCTCCCTCAATACCACAACTGAGATGAGACCCTTGAGCAAGGCACCAAACCCCCAACTGCTCCCCGGCACTGCACACTGCTCCGGGTGTGTGTGTGTGTGTGTGTGTGTGTGTGTGTGCACTTGGATGGGTTTAAATGCAGAGCACAAATTCCGAGTATGGGTCGCCACACTTCACTTCACTTATAGAACCTCTGATGTGTGTGTTTGGCACGTGCAATCTAATTTATCTATGGTCTAAGTTGTTCTGGATTTATACTCAGAATAAAATTGGCTAAAGTTACGAAACTTAAAAAAATACTAAATGTTTGTCCTAACAGTTACCCCATCTATAATCACAATTATATTACTTATTCAACATATGCCTTTTATGTCAGTATATCACATTTATGAAATCATAATAATGAAGCATAACACTTCATTTTTTGTCCAATTCTGGAAATATGGAAGTTACATTATTAAGAAACATTATTCCTCTATTGTATGGAATAATTTTACTTTATGCAAATCAGCACCTTCATTAGCACCACAAAATTAACACTTAACATCTGTTATCATGGAAATAAGTAGAGCGATATTACAGATGTCATCATACAATAATTAATGGGTCTATTTTCATCTTTAATTATAAATATTTGAGTAAATAATGCTACAGATACCAGAATTATAATCTCTGTAACACTTTATTTTATAGATCAGCAATAAGTGGGTAATGGCATCAATCATCTAATGGGTACTAAATAATAATCAATAATTGTAGCAGAAACAAGTCATTCAGCTAAAACAAATAGCATACCCATAAATGTAACTTTTCCCACTATTAAAATATTATATGAATTTTATTAATATTGAGTAATACTAGACATTTAGACATTATAGAGTAGGTTTTCTGGGGCAGCTTGTGTCTATGGGTCAGCATGGCTAAGCCCCACTAAAGGTTGGTTCACAGCCAATCAGTGGCAGTTGTACCTGGATATTACACTTAGTGACACACCCCTACATTTAAGCTGAATTTAGACTCAGTCTTGGGTGTAATGAACATGAACGAAGTGGATTATTGACTCTCTCATCAGTTTCACTTTAAAATGTGTTTGGAGGAGAAAC
Organism: Pangasianodon hypophthalmus; assembly: GCF_027358585.1. Classification (NCBI taxonomy): domain Eukaryota; kingdom Metazoa; phylum Chordata; class Actinopteri; order Siluriformes; family Pangasiidae; genus Pangasianodon; species Pangasianodon hypophthalmus. The sequence continues at coordinate 572,808 of NC_069718.1, forward strand.
TAAAAGTTGATAGATTGAGCACACATTGTCTAATCCAAGTACAAGCCAATGCTAAGGGAAGAATTGATTATCTTTAGAGGAGGTTTGATTGTTTCAGGAATTATCTGTTTGAGGAAACAAGTAGGTAAAGGATCTAGCATACAGGTTGATGATTTTGATGATGAAATTAGTGAAATTAGTTCAGTCTCTTCAAGGGGACTAAAGCGTTGTAGTTGTTGATCTGATATTATCATATTATCATCTACAGGGTTAGTTATAAAACTGTCCGATTTTAAATTAATAGTCTGAATTTCTAGCCTGATATTTTCAATTTTACCATTGAAAAAATTCATGAAGTCATCGCTGCTATATAATGATTGTGTGCGTGTTTCTATTGTGGTCTTATTCCTAGTTAATTTTGCTACAGTATTAAATAAGAATCTAGGATTATTTCTGTTATCTTCAATTAGGGTGGAGAGATACACTGATCTAGCAGCACTAAGAGCTTTCTTATAGCTCAAAAGGCTCTCCTTCCATGCTATTTGAAATACTACCAAGTTAGTTTTACGCAATTTACGTTCTAGTTTTCGAGTGGTCTGTTTTAAAGTTCGTGTGTGATCGCTATACCAGGGTGCTAGCTTTTTCTCCCTAATTATTTTTCTTTTAAGTGGAGCTACCTTATCTAGCGATTTGCGGGATGTACATGGCTGCTTCTGTTCTTCCTGTACTTGGGTCCTTTGAACCATCAGTATACTGAATTGTGTCTCCATAAAAGTTGTCTAAATAGTGCTGTAATATGTGACAGTCCCGTTACATACTTCCATATCCACTATGGGCGTATATAGCCATCACAAGATGTTAGCATTGCCCAAATCCCTTGTTCTACAGTTTCCCACCCATCCAAAGCTACTTAGCTTGGTGTGACCATACTCCCAACAATCCTCAACAATCTGCTTAATGGCACGGCTATGCACCAGTATGCCACTGTTAGTTTTAAATGCCTTGCTGGTAATGGTGACTCACCCACCTCCACTTGTAATGTCCTCCACACAACCAAAATAATCACTGTGTGCATGGAGTGAATTTCAGACAGACAGGTCGACTAAAACCACATCCTGCTACTTCTAGGCCATTTTAGAAGGCCATGTAACAGGTTTATCACTTTTTTTTAATCCAATTCACCACTCTAGTGCTATTTTTAGCATGTGTGTAGCCTCAGCCAAAGCTTGGTGGGACTGATGCTTTTATCATGACCTGATAATCTTTTGTTGAGCCTACAAATATTACTTTTTTCTATCATCACATTTCTGGCAAGCATTTTCAAACAAAATCTCTGCATACTGTACGTAATCTGTCACTGTTAGCATGAGAGTGTAAAATAAAAATTCACATGAATATGAACTCAGTCACAAGCAGATTTAATGATTATATGCAGTTTCAGAATCTGTTTAATAACTAATTTTTAACAGATTTCATTGGCATGATGAACATAGAGTGTGGACACCAGATTGCACACATGCACATACATACCAAATAAATAAATATTAAAAGCAAAAAAGAAGATGCATAAAAATGACCTAAAATGCACAATGCACAATTAAATTTCAAGTGCTACACACACACACACACACACACACACACACACACATTTAAACATTGCGTGTGTGCGCGCGTGTGTGTGAAGTGGTTTAGAAAGGATGTTTAATCATGCTTTGCTTAGTGTGCTGATGCAGTTTTGATCTGAAACCCAAGAGCAAGATTTCATTTGTACCAGAAGCTCGAGATGGAAGCCTACCTGTTATTTTTTCTGCTGTCTTGCATGAATATGAAAGTTGTTTCTGCTGGTATGTTGAGTTTATGTTTACCTCTATGATAATTATTGCAGGTACCTTTGTAGCGATGGTTATGAAAACAGTCATACTGACAACATGGAACTGTATATGTGGTATATATGTGAAGTGTATTTAAGTTATTAATGTAAAGACAGTAAAACTTTCAGCATAGCACACAAATATGGTATGGTTTTTAAATGTCTGGAAGAACAGGAATATTGAGAGATCTGGCAAATGTTATAGATACCATTTTACACCTTTATAGCGTCCTCCATAATGTTTAGGACAAGGGCATAATTTGATTTGCCTCTGTACTCCACCATTCTAAATTTGTACTCAAACACGTGTTGTTAAAATGCACATTCTTAGATTTTAATAAAGGACATTTTTATACATTTTACTTTTACCATGTAGAAATTACAGCACTGTTTCTACACTGCAAGATACTATTGAGCCACAAAAACAGGGTGTCCAGGTTGCAGTTTTTAAAATGTACTTAAAAGTGCATGCAGAGTTCTGGAAAAAGATCTTCAGTTCAATTCAGTTTTATTTGTATAGTGCATATTGTCATAAAACAGCTTTACAGAAAAGTATAAATTCAGGATATAAATTGTAAATTTATGAATTTATCCCTAATGAGTGAGTCAAATGTGATGATGGTGTGAGCTGCTGAGCTACTTATGAATATGAGCATCAGAGTTATTTCTGAATTCATTATAGTTATAACTTAAAGTTTATTGTATCAAACTGAAGTTATTTACTGTTCAGTGATGGAGACTTAAGTGCAAACTGTTCTTAGCAACTGCAGTCCTAACGCTCTCCAAGAAAGAACATCCACAGCCATGTTGATGGTTTCTGTGTGGCACCATCCACAGTAATCTCATGGTGATCTTTAGGTTGTCCTAAATGTTGGAGGCCCTCAGCAGCAGTGAGTGATTTTCAGGTGATGAGAACTCCAACCAGAAGTAGGGCATCAGGATGGATCAGGCATGTCTGGAGAGCAGAAGGGGTCAGGATCACTGGCATCTCAGGAGTAGCATTATTAAAATCTGAGAATGTGCACTTTAACCACATGTGAATTGTTTGAGTACAAATTGTTGGCTGAGCTGCTATTAATCCTAAGAATAGATAATAAACCTGTATCAGCTGAACAAAGTGCTTGAGGTGGGTTATACTATTCCAGAAGATCAGTAAGATACAACATTAAACCATTCAGAGCTTTACACATCAAACAGCAAAACTCTGTAGTCAATTCAAAACCTAAAAGGCAGCCAAAGTAAACAAAATAAAAATTGGAGTAAAGTGATCTGACCTTTCTTTCCTTGTCTTCTGTTGGCTAGAAGTTTTCCGCTTTGAACTAAAACTCAACTAGACATTCATCCTGTGTTAACTGTTAAAAAATGTGACAAAAATTTTCCACCAAACGTAGCCATTGACGCATGGGATGATTTACACAAACACATTTCGTACACCATGCTAAACTGGAGGCTATAAGCTACATTAGCCTCGCATCACCTGGGTTAAAATGAAAGAAAAACTTCAGGCATCAAACACATCTCTCGGTAAAGGAGCACCTGTGCACATTTTATATTTAACTTCCATTAAGATTTATTCATTTTTTCCAGATACATCTCTGTCGAATTTCAAATCACCTGACACTCTGACTGTCAGAGAGAAAGACAATATCACACTGTTGTGTGACATCACTGGTCATGAAGATGTGGCCTGGTATCTTCTGAGTTCAGACAGGTTTACACTTCTGATCTCAGCACGGAAAACTCGCACGCGTAAAGGCCTCCCCGTTTATTATAACAAAGATGAGAAACACTTTGCACTGAAGCCAGACAGTGAGATTAAAATGGCTATCTTCACCATCATCAGCCTAAGGGAGGACGATCAGGGACTTTATTTCTGCGGAACTGCATCCAAGCCAACAGAGTTGCATTTTGGCAGCGGTACCAGACTGCAGTTTGGAGGTTTGTACACTTTTATTTATTTTTTAATTAATATGTATATTAGGCTTTTATCATTGCATTGAGCTTACATGCAAAAAAAAAAAGAAGTAGATACAAGATGGAAATCCATCAACTCACACATCACACCTTTACAATCATGCCCAGACTGTGTTTATAGACTAGCAACACAAACACACTAAAAAATGATTCAGTGGTTCAGTAAATAAGACAAAAACAAATAATGTGATTTTTTTTACACAAAAACTAAATTATTAGAATTACTTAAATTACTTAAACTACTTAAAATGTTTTAAGTTCTAAATTAATTCATGTAAATATGCAGCCAAAACCCAAAGTGTATATTTTATTTACTTTACTGGGTTAAATTTAATATTATTTTGCAAAAGCTCACTAAACTAGAAAAAAAAGAATTGATGTTTATTTAAATCGATTGCATACTGAAGTGAGGGTGTGGTTTTTGAACACAAATTGCATATTTTTCACAGAACTATAAATTGATTTAATTTTGAGCATTATGGATGTGTTGTTTCAATATTTCAATACTTCTTGCATTGTGTTGGCTTTAAGGCTTATTGTATTATGAAATGTTTTGAAAGATTAAGTGTTTCAGTAAAGTCTTCTTGGTTTCCATCACATCTTCTCATCCACACCACAACTGTTACATCTCTCTCTCTCTCTCTCTCTCTCTCTCTCTCTCACACACACACACACACACACACACACACACACACACACACACACACACGACATGTGGTTTGCTGTTTCGGTTTTGGTGAAGAGGATGCGAAATACTGACTTAGTAACACTGTTTTGGTTGTCTTAATTCTTCTCAGACAAAAGCAAAGAAACAAGTTTCTCTACTCAAAAACCACATGAAGAAGAAGTGGAGACTACAGGTAATAAACATAAAAAGCACAATTCACCTCTGTGATTAAATTTGTATTCAGAAAGCAGCATTTAAAAGTCTCTCTCTCTATCTCTCTCTCAGGTACAGGGAGTGTGTGTAAGAGAGTGTTAATGTTTGGTGGTGTGGGCGTGGCCATGTTGCTCCTCCTCCTCGCTACTGTTGTTGCATGCACCGTGATCAAACATGGACAGTATCATCGGTCATGAGTTAAAATTATGTTGATGAAAGTTAATGCTTTAAAAGCTTTAAAAAAGTTTAAATATATATATATATATATATATATATATATATATATATATATATATATAATGTATTTAATTCTGTATTGCAATTTGATGTTATTCTCCTTTTTATAGTTCAGTAATGTTCAGCTTCACCTCTAGAGGTCTCTGTCTCTTTAATACTGACTGTTTATCTACATTCTACCAGCTTCAATTTTCTGCTGATCATGTTTTTATTGAAGAATCTTCTATTTAAATTTAATAGATATAGAGTGGCAATTGAGTGTAAAGTGTTGGAAACTGTGAGAAGTGAATTCATATAAAATATTTTGCAAATATAGTGGAGCGACCTAGGGGGAGTTAGGGGGGCTGTATGGTGAAATTAATGGACACTGATTGGGGGAACCCCTCATCAATCTCTAACACACCATCGATTGGAATGCCTGTGTCAATACATTCCAGGCATCAATGGTTGGTTGCTCAGTGTGTGGTGGGCAGGACCCCCAGGGGAGGATGTAAAAAGTTAGAATTGCGGATTTGGGGTTTAGGGTTAGAGTTCTGGGTGGTGGGAGTGAAGAGGGGAAAAGGGTGCAAAGTGCACAGTTAGTTTTTTTTGGATGTGTTGATGCTCTAAGCTGGCGTGGCTGCGACCAACAATAGCCTGGTTCAATAAACTGCTTATGCAAGAAACTCTCTTCTGTGTCACTGTGGGGAAAGATGTTATAATATCATGCACATATTACATGATGCAGATTCTGGGAATTTATTTCTGGAAAACTACCACCAAGCTGGCAGACTGCAGTTTTTAAAGGTTTTAATTATTTAAATTATTAAATACCTGACCAGAAAATTGCTTCCCTTACATAAAAAAATCACATACATTTCACGTGTGATCATATGATTTTCACATGTGAATATGTGATCACATGTGGGGAAAATAGTGTTTGTTTATTTATTTATTTATGTGTGTATGTATGTTTAAGGGCATGAAATATCTGTTGTAAGCTATAACCTCAAAAACACATTGGTATACAGGATCACCAAAGCCACAGGGTTCTGTTCAAGGTTCTTGACTCACTAAACTTCAAGGAGTTCCAAAATTTAAAAACTCTTCAATGTTGACCTCTCCATTGAAATTCTCAGAAGGCTCTTTTAGGTAACTGACTGTGAAATGATAGGTCCACTGGGTCCAATGCCTCACCTGCCCTATGAATCATGAGATGGGTTGGGGGCAGGAGTCAGGGCTGAGATGTGGTTGAGGACAGGACTCAGGGATATGACAGGGTTGAGGACAGGTCTCCGGGATGAGAAGGGGATGGGGACAGGACTCAGGGATGAGAAAAGGGTGGGGACAGGACTCAGGGATGAGAAAAGGGTGGGGACAGGACTCAGGGATGAGAAAAGGGTGGGGACAGGACTCAGGGATGAGATGGGGAAGTTCTGGGAACTCCAGGATTTCATCACACAGAGAAAGTCGTCACTTCCGGTTTTCGAATTGTTTTACCGGGAGTTTCTTGTCTGCGTCAGCATCTTAACTTTACTGTTTCTTTCTTTTTTAAATCAATAATTTTGCTCTATTGTTTTCATCTGTTGTATTTTTCACATTCTATTCTACCATATTTTCAACAACATTTCTCCAGGACCAAGGTGCTACATAAGACGACACAGAACAACACAACTACAGGGACTACATAATTTATACATAAAGTGCACAAGTGCAAACGTGCAGACAGCACAAGACAGCACAATGACTACAGCGCCGACCAGTACACAGTTCTGTTTTAAAAGTGACCTAGTGACAATAGTGCAAATATTACAAGAGTACGATATAAGTAGCTGAAAATAGTGTAAACACTAGTGTAGAGGTGCGCATCCAGACTCTAGAGAAGGTTAGTGAGAGTGAGAGCAGTGTAGTTTCTGGAGGGGAAAGTCTGGATGCCTTAGGCGGAGTTAGCAATCCCCCAACTCCGGCATTAGAGCCCTCACTGCTGGGATACTCACTGCATGTCTGTGTTAGCTTCTGGCTCTCCCTTTTAGTTATGCTGTCTTAGCTAGTCTTGCCGGAGACCCTGCTTGCACTCTGCATGCAAAGTACATCGTGCTTAACCATTAGAGGACAAAAGCTCACCTAACAATGCCATACGTACGTAACATACGTAGCCACTAAAAATAAGTCTACCCAGGTGATTCCAGTAATTATTATTTACAGACCCCCACGGTCATATTCTGAATTCCTGTGTGAATTTGCGGATTTCATCTCTAACCTGGTTGTTTCTTTAGACAAAGCATTAATTGTTGGAGACTTTAATATTCATTTTGATAATCCAGATGACCCTCTGAGAACAGCAGTTGTGTCCATTCTAGATTCAGTAGGGGTTAATCAGAATGTAATAGGACCCACCCATAGTGGTGGTCACACTCTTGATTTAATACTAACATTCGGATTAAATATAGAAAATATAGTCTCATGTCCACAGTCTGAAGCTATCTCAGATCATTACCTCATCTCATTTAAAATGTGTATTAATCATAGTATATGCACCTTGCCATGTCACCGTGTCAAACGTACGTTCACGTCAACAACTGCACAGAGTTTTATCAGTAATCTCCCAGATTTATCAACCATGATTGGATCACCGTCTGATCCCGAAGAACTTGACCAGGCAACTGAATGTTTAGAATCAACGTTCTGCAACTCGATAGATAAGGTAGCTCCACTAAAAAGAAAAATAATTAGGGAGAAAAAGCTAGCACCCTGGTATAGCGATCACACACGAACTTTAAAACAGACCACTCGAAAACTAGAACGTAAATGACGTCAAACTAAATCGGTAGTATTTCAAATAGCGTGGAAGGAGAGCCTTTTGAGCTATAGGAAAGCTCTTAGTGCTGCTAGATCAGTGTATCTCTCCACCCTAATTGAAGACAACAAAAATAATCCTAGATTCTTATTTAATACTGTAGCAAAATTAACTAGGAATAAGACCACAATAGAAACACGTACAAAGATCATTATATAGCAGTGATGACTTCATGAATTTTTTCGATGGTAAAATTGAAAATATCAGGCAAGAAATTCAGACTATTAATTTAAAATCGGACAGTTTTATAACTAACCCTGTAGATGATAATATAATAATATCAGATAAACAATTACAATGTTTTACTCCCCTTGAAGAGACTGAACTAATTTCACTAATTTCATCATCAAAATCATCAACCTGTGTGCTAGATCCTTTACCTACTTGTTTCCTCAAACAGATAATTCCTGAAACAATCAAACCTCCTTTAAAGATAATCAATTCTTCCCTTAGCATTGGCTATGTACCTAAATCTTTTAAATTAGCAGTTATCAAGCCCCTGATTAAAAAACCTAACCTCGATCCCTGTCAGCTTTCTAACTATAGACCAATATCAAACCTCCCCTTTATCTCCAAGGTCCTAGAAAAGGTTGTAGCACAGCAGCTATGCTCATACTTACATAGGAATAACATTCATGAAATGTATCAGTCAGGATTTAGGCCTCATCATAGCACAGAGACAGCGCTGGTTAAAGTGGTAAATGACCTACTGCTGGCCTCTGATCAGGGTTGTGTCTCCTTGCTGGCGCTGCTTGACCTTAGTGCAGCTTTTGATACCATTGATCATGCTATTCTCCTCAATAGACTAGAAAATGTAGTAGGCATTAAGGGAACAGCCCTTTCCTGGCTCAGGTCTTATCTGACTGATCGTTATCAGTTTGTAAACGTAAATGGTGACTTCTCTTCTCATACTAAGGTAAAGTTTGGTGTTCCGCAAGGCTCTGTTTTAGGCCCACTGCTCTTTTCTCTATATATGCTACCTGTTACAACCCCAATTAGTCCAGGGGTATGTGGGGAATAACACTTATTGGATTATTAAAATATAAGTGGTGTGCGGGTAATCACGGACCAGTAACCAGTAGTGCAAAACAATCCACGTGATTTATTTATCAATATACAAGTAGTGAAGTGTGTAGTGTCGGGTGAGAGTGGTAATATTTACAAACTATTTACAGTAACACTGAACAGGACACCAAAGGGGAAAAAGGGACGCGAGCGGCACCAAAGCAAAGAAATGAACAAAACAAAACAAGTCTACCTATTTAGCCCTCTAACCTAACTACAACAAAAGATAGAAAATAAATCTTCAGCATCCAGGACGCTCTAACTACCTACTCTAACTAGCCAAACCAAAAGTACAGAGGGTGGTGCTCGCTCCTAACCTAGTGTGTCTAATACAAACGGACCTCCTGCGTGCTGCACCATGTATGTCACGTGACGTACTTACCTGTCCCCTTTTCCCCAACACTAACAAAGTCACAACTGGGGTAACAAACAACAAATTTACCATGCAAACACGTGACTAGCACAAAGCGGGGAAACATGGAACAATTGACATACAAGGACAAACACAGTAAGGCAGTGTAACTTAACACTGAACAAACAGAGACACAACAGCGTTTTAGTTTAACGTAACCAGGACAACAACGACTTTTTTTGAGTGAATGGCAGCGGGTTTTAAATAGGCGGGGTCAGAGGTTGATTGGATGTCACGGTCGATGACATCAGCGGGGTTAATTGAGACAGACAGGAACGTTATCCAATGGGGCGACCGCTGCAGAGAGAGAGAGAAAGAGAGGGAGGGTGAGAGAAAAGGGGGAGAGAAGTCAACACAAAAACACGTGGACATACCCCAGAACGTAACACTACCTCTGGGCAAAATGATCCATAAGCATGGTATTAGCTTCCACTGTTACGCTGATGACACACAGTTGTATGTTTCAGCAAAGCCAGATGACAGACACCAGCTTAATAAAGTTGAGGAATGTGTAAAAGACATTAGAAACTGGATGCTTATTAACTTTCTCTTACTTAATTCTGACAAGACAGAAATACTTGTACTAGGACCACATGCAGCTAGAAGTAAGCTTTCTGATTACATAATAACTCTGGATGACCTTTCTGTTTCATCACGTGCAGCAGTAAAAGACCTTGGTGTGATTATCGACTCTAGTCTTTCTTTTGAAGCTCATGTAGATAATATAACTAGGATCGCTTTCTTTCATCTCAGAAATATTGCTAAGATAAGAAATATATTGTCAATACACGATGCAGAAAAATTAGTTCATGCTTTTCTTACCTCTAGGTTGGATTATTGTAATGCCTTACTGCCTGGATGTTCCAGTTGATGCAGAAACAAGCTCCAGTTAGTCCAGAATGCAGCAGCGAGAGTCCTTACTAGAACCAGAAGATATGACCACATCACTCCTATCTTATCCACACTGCACTGGCTCCCAATCAAATTTCGTATTGATTATAAAATACTACTATTGACCTATAAAGCGCTAAATGGTCTCGTGCCACAGTACCTGAGCGAACTTTTGGTCTTTTATGATCCGTCACGCCTACTCAGATCAAAAGGTGCAGGCTATTTGTTGGTACCTTGAATAGTGCGTGCTACAGCTGGGAGTAGAGCTTTCTCTTACAAAGCCCCACAGTTATGGAACAGCCTTCCACTTAGTGTTCGGGGCTCAGACACGGTCTCAGTGTTTAAGTCTTGGCTGAAAACATATTTGTTTAGTCAAGCCTTTAGTGAATAGTTTTCTTAGGTACAGGGGCAGGTCTGGAGGGTTTCACAGGCATAGAGTGTTGTGGTGAACTGGGATGTTTGGATGCTGTCGCCCCCCCACTCTCACGCGTTCACTCGGGTTTGTTGACGGTGGAGTGGCTGCTGCTTTATGTCCCAGGACTCCCTCATGTCTGTGTTAGCTTCTGGCTCTCCCTTTTAGTTATGCTGTCATAGCTAGTCTTGCCGGAGTCCCTGCTTGCGCTCTGCATGCAATGTACATTGTGCTTAACCATTACAGGACAAAAGCTCACCTAACAATCTCTTCCTCTCTCTCTCTCACTCTCTGTCGAGCTACACATGCTACTTCTGAGATGCCAGTGATCCTGACCCCTTCTACTCCCAGACCTGCCTGACCCATCCTGATGCCCTACTTCTGCTCCTCCTCGCTGCCTGACCCATCCTGATGCCCTACTTCTGGTTAGAGTTCCCATCGGTTGAGTTCGCTCGCTGCTGCTGGGGCCCCATATGGACGGCCTGAAGAACTGTTTGGATTGCTGGGGATGGTGCCACCTGGGGGCTGTGGAGATGGCTTGGGGATCACATATGGGGAGCTGTACTGTACTGTAATGGCTTGGGACTGCGATTGCTGTAATGGCTTTGGGGCTGCAGTTGCCACGAGCAGCTTCGTACTCAGGACTCCATCAGTGGACAGTGGATAGATTTTAACCAGCCGGACTTCTTGCAAAAACTGTGATGAATTTACTGGTTGCACAATTGCACTATTTGTCCATAAAGTACACAATAATAGAAGGGATTTATTTATAATCGCACTATCCGTTGCACCCAGATGAGGATGGGTTCCCTTTTGAGCCTGGTTCCTTTCAAGGTTTCTTCCTCATATCATCTCAGGGAGTTTTTCCTTGCCACCGTCGCCTCTGACTCGCTCATTAGGGACAAATTCACATATTTACAATATATTTTTTGTGAATCCATTTATTTCTGTAAAGCTGCTTTGTGACAATGTCTGTGATCTCTGTGACCAGCAAAAGTTTATGATTCTTACACATTTTTTCAGCAAGATAATCTTCACTAATGAACACAAGCTTTATGAATTTTGAAGCTTGAGTACAATCAGTAGAAGTAAAAAGCTAAAGTTAGGCTACAAACCAACTACACCACGGTCACATGACTTCAGTATTACATTTACATTTACATTTATGGCATTTGGCAGACGCCCTTATCCAGAGCGACTTACAATAGTGCTTTGAAGTCTATCAAAAATACATCCTGATACTGACTCACTAGGTCACAATCTAGGAATACCATCAGTCCAAAACTCTGCTGGGCAGGTGTTTTTTTTTTTTTTTTTTTTTTTTTTTTGTGAAAGTGCTAATTTAAGTATTTTATGAAGAGGTAAGTCTTTAGACGTCGTTTGAAGACTGTCAGTGACTCAGCTGTTCGGACATCTAGGGGAAGTTCATTCCACCACCTTGGTGCCAGAACAGAGAAGAGTCTCGATGCATGCCTTCCTTGTACCCTGAGAGATGGAGGGATCAGTCGAGCAGTGCTAGAGGATCGGAGGGAGCGTGGTGCCGCTCGAGGTGTGATAAGTGCTTTGAGATAAGTGGGTGCTGGTCCGTTTTTGGCTTTGTAGGCGAGCATCAGTGTTTTAAATCTGATGCGGGCAGCTACAGGAAGCCAGTGGAGGGAGTGCAGCAATGGGGTGGTGTGGGAAAATTTAGGAAGGTTGAAAACCAGTCATGCAGCTGCTTTCTGGATCAGTTGCAGAGGACGAATGGAGCTCAGAGGCAGAGCTGCCAGGAGAGAGTTGCATATCTTCTGGGATTGTCCTCACACACAGCTATTTTGGACTGAATTCTCTAATGGTATCAATCGCAGTGTGCTCCAGGGTTTCTCTTTGCTTTTCAAGGATGTACTGTTTGGCTTCTTTAATATACAAAAAGATCAAATTAATGAATATTTTATTATTAACCTATTATTACTTCTTGCAAAATTTCATATTCACCGCAGTAAATTCACTCATCAAAATCCTTTATTTATTGTTTTTAAAAAAGAGGTTCAACAGTATATCCAAACTATTTCATCTTCCAAGAATCTTAAAGCTCTTAAAACAGTTAATTTAGTTCATCTTTTTAACTTCTTTTGTTAAAGCTTTCGTTTTGTATTATTTACTTATTGTTACATATGTCTACAAATGGTGCTTTGCATGTAATGTCACTTCTTTGTACGTAAAAAATATTAATAATAAAAAAAGGTGAACTAATTCCAGTACAGAACCTATAGGATGTTGCGCATGCGCGACTGAACGGATCCCGACTCGTTCTTCCCGCCCCATCACTAGTGAGCGACCGCGTGTCAAGCGCAGCCTTAACGCCCTGGAGTGAGGAGTCTTTCCGCTGAGGAGCCAAAACCTCCTGGAAAATGTAAGAATGCGCTCTATTTCTTCTGTAAAACGTGGTTCATGAGTCTGAAAAAAGATTGGGCCGGTGTGCTCGGCTAGCTGTGTGCTGTCTGTCTGCTCTTTGGGTTGTTTGTTTGGTTTCGTTTTCTGAGCTTGTTCCCGCAGGCTGCTCGTTACTTTCTGGCAGGGGCTCTTTTCCTTATTCAGACTCTCCTCCGCTCTTTTTCTTATTCAGACTCTCCTCCGCTCTTTTTCTTATTCAGACTCTCCTCCGCTCTTTTTCTTATTCAGACTCTCCTCCGCTCTTTGTCTTATTCAGACTCTCCTCTGCTCTTTTCCTTATTCAGACTCTCCTTTTCCTTATTCAGACTCTCCTCCGCTCTTTTTCTTATTCAGACTCTCCTCCGCTCTTTTTGACGACTGTCCCAGCCTGTGAACGCATCCTGGAAGGGAACGCTGCAGGAGAAGGGGAAAGCGAGGGGGCATTGCGACTGAACTTAACTTCAGTTTAATGCATCAGCTGAAGTTGCTTATGGATCACCTTCAGCCTGGGCCTGGATGTGATCGCTTTGTTATGCGGCGCTCACCTGAAGTGGCTTTTCAGTGGATTTTACCTGTGTCTCAGGACAAGTTTTTAATCTTTTCTTGCCATTGGACACCATGCCTTTGTCGCGGAGGTGTGAATCTTTGCAATCTTTGCTCGCTGTGCCGTTTTCTGAGCTTGTTCCCGCAGGCTGCTCGTTTTTGACTTTCTGGCAGGCCGGTGTGCTCGGCTAGCTGTCTGCTCTTTGGGTTGTTTGTTTGGTTGGTTGTTTGGTTTCGTTTTCTGAGCTTGTTCCTGCAGGCTGCTCTGGCAGGGGCGGTGTGCTCGGCTAGCTGTCTGCTCTTTGGGTTGTTTGGTTTGGGCTTGCGTCTGTTTTTAAGAGCAGTTTTGGTTGCTGATCTCTAAAGACTGACTTGTTCTCGAGTTTTGAAGTTCTCCTATTTCAGCTAAATATGAACAAAGTTAGCCATTGCTGTGGTTTATCACCCCCAAAACCAAATAAGGATTTTTAAATTGAGTTTGCGAACTTCTTAGGAGATTGTTCTGCGCCATGGCCGGCTTTTGATTGTGGGGGATTTTAATATCCACATTTGTTGTGAATTAAACTCCTTGGCTAGGGATTTTATTAATCTGATTGACTCTTTTGACTTTACTCAAGTGGTGAATGGTCCATCTCACAAACTGGGCCACTCATTAGACCTTGTGTTGGTGCATGGTATTTCAATTTGTGAACTCGAAGTTTTTGATTTGAGTTTTTCTGATCATATGCCTGTTACATTGACCTGCTCTTTTTCGAATGAAGTTTCAAAAACTACGATGGTTTCACAGCAGATTCGTACCTTTAGTCCATCTTCTAATGCTGATTTCTCTGCTTTATTCAAGGAGGCTTTTCAAACTTATTGTTTTGATTCTCTTTCAGATCTGTTTAATATTGATGAGCATCTTATGTTATTCAGTTCCATCAGTACTGACATAATGAATTCTGTGGCTCCACTAAGAGATAAACCGCATAATTCTAAAACTGAACCTTGGTTAACTAGCACCAGACTTGAACTTAGACGGGTTTATTGTAGAGCTGAACAAAAGTGGAAGAAAGATAAATTACAAGTGTCTTCTGAAATATTACGTGAGTCACTCATTAGATACCAAAAATCAATCAAAGCGGCAAAGTCTGCATACCTCTCTGACATTATAGCGAAAAACTGTCATAAACCTAAAATGCTTTTTACTGGTTTAAATTCGGCTGTGAGTGCTGTGAGTGCTGTCTGTCTTAATGCATCAACTGCAGTATGTGATAGCTTTTTAAAGTTTTTCACAGACGAAATTGTTGAAGTAAGACAGAATATTGTATCTTTAAACTGCGATGTGTCTGTTTTCTCTCCGTGTGCTTTGTCCTTTAAGGAATTCCAGTCAGTTACTTTTAACTCACTACAAGATATTATTAAGCAGCTTAAACCTACCACACATCTTCATGACATTATTCCGACACGTTTTTTACTGCAGGTCTTTGATGTCGTTGGGCCTAGCATTCTAGCATCCTAGCATCCTAGCTATAATAAACATGTCCCTTCTCACAGGTTGTTCCTAGATACCTAAAACATGCAACTGTTAAACCTTTGCTTAAAAAATCAAATCTTGACCCAAACATTCTCTCCAATTACAGGCCTATTTCAAATTTATCTTTTATTTCTAATATCTTAGAGAAAGTTGTGTGGAACAACTGCAGAGTTTTCTGGAGCTAAATAGTGTCTTTGAAGAATTCCACTCTGGATTTGAGTCAGCTTTATTAAAAGTTTTTAATGATATTTTGGTGTCTGCTGACTCGGGGGATTCTGTGATACTAATACTTTTAGCTTTAAGTGCTGCCTTTGATACTGTGGACCACAGAATTCTTATCTCACGACTCGAACAATGTGTCGTGCAGTATATCAGGGTTTGGTTTAGGCAGCGTGTCTTTCACCTGTTTGTGAACATCAGATAACACAGAAAACAAGTTTATGCAATAATTCAACATTTCATCTTCACATTCGCCGATTGTGGACCTCTGCTTTCCGGATGGTCCCACACTCGTGTTCAGGGGTCTGCCAAAAAGAATTTCAAAAGGACTCATGTTGGCCCTTCCCTTACTCGTGCTCTCATGTGCATCAAACACTGGGGAGCACCTTCACCCATGATAATCCTGTTTCAGCACAGCATTTAGCCAGTTTATTTTTTAGAGTGCCATTTTCTCTTTCCACTGCCCCCCCGCTAGCCGGTGTGCACAGTGTTGTTTTAAGTCAAACCCTAGGTACTCACTTACTTTCTGTAGGGCTTGATTCACGAATGGGGTTCCATTATCACTCCCAGTTCTCTCTGGAATTCCCCATCGTGGAATAATTTCAGTGAGTAGTGCTTTTGCCACAGCACTTGCATCCTGTTTTGAGGTTGGGAATGCTTCCACCCATTTAGAAAACATGTCAACTACTACCAAACAGTACTTCTTACCTTCACTGGGTGTCGGCTCAATGAAATCCATTTGCAAATGTTCAAATGGTCTTTGTGGTGGGGGATGTGCACTTTGGGTGATTTTAATGCCTCTCCCCATATTGTTAGTTGCACAGATCACACATCGTTCACAAAATCTTTGGGAGTAATTAATAAAACCTTTTGTGTACCAGTATCTTTGTATTTCAGTACCCATCCCTCCTTTTGACACATGGTCTCAACCGTGTGTCAACTTTGCACAAAAAGGAAACAATTTCTTTGGAAGACAAGGTTTACCATTTGGGCCATGCCAGACATCTTCTCTCAGTTGGCAGCCTGCTTTCCTCCAGATAATCTTCTCCTCCAGTGTGATCATACTCTGTAAGTCACCCATATCTGCTACTGGGAAAGAAAGTTTAGACATGCTGTGTGTGTGTGTGTGTGTGTGTGTGTGTCACTCCATATCACACGCTTCAGGATCAAAATGTCTGCCTTCTCTAACTTTCTAAACCACTCTTTCTCACACTCTGTGTCGTGCACCCGTGTGTGTGTGTGTGTGTGTGTGTGTGTGTGTGTGTGTGTGTGCAGTGCAGTGTATCTGGCGTCATTGTGTAGTCTGTGCCAAAAGAGGGGGTGAGAGTTTTTGCTTTTCTCACAATCTCTGCTGTGACATCATTCATAGGAGCAGTACAGAGTTTCCACTCATACACATACAGCAGGGGTCTGGGGTCGTATTGCACTAATTGAAAATCTCTTTCATATTCGACAATAAGGCCCGTTGGTTTGCTCTTTAAACTAAGCCCCATCCTACACATTAAATCTCATTCCAACAAATTAATTGGACAGCACTCAAATTAAAAATGAAAATGTGAATCCAGTCTTTGTTTTATCAATTTAAGGGTGTGGAAAATCGTTCTATGACTGAGATTCTGGATAGAGAGCAATGTACGATCGCTCATTTCAGGCAATTTTGGAAATTCACACGACCTTATCACAGAATTCCCTGCTCCAGAGTTGATTAGAAACTCCACTGACATGTTCTCAACTGTCAAGATTACAGTTATCTTATGGCTAGGCATATCATATTTAGCATATGTTCCCTCAATTTCTTTCATCAACAGCATTATCAGAAAGGGAGTTATCAGAGGGGAAAGGAATATTTAGCGCAAGCTTTTCTTCTTTGCAAAGCATTAAAAGAGCTGACTCACCCATCCCTGGAGGTTCATCCTTACCCGGACCCACCGTACCTCAATCGCCTTGGTCCTGTTTTCTCGACGCCAGTCTTTGTGGACAGTCTCTTATCCAATGATCATGTTTTCCACAGATAAAACATCCTTCGTTGTTATTTCCCCGCTCTTAACCCCTTCCTCTGCCTCTCCCTCGTCCTCTTTTTTTGCCTCTGCCCCGACCTCTGTCGTTATGACGGTGTTCATTTTGAGTCCCCTCCGTTTGCCACATGGTCAGCTGAACTTTGTGTGTTTGATCATCTCTCTTTTTTAGTCTCTTTTGGTTCTCTGCATTCAGCAGTTTTTTCTGCATGTATTCCATGCTGTTCATGCAAAGTGAGCTTTCCCGTGTTTGTTTTGTCTTTCGTGCAATATCCTCTCTCGGCCATTCATGAAACTGTTTCTCAGATGTTCCTCATATGACATGTCGGTTAGGCGGGTGAGGAACTGGGACACGGTTTCTCCATCTTGTTGCTTACACACGGGGATCTTTGTCTTGTCCATTCTGTTTCGGTTGCTGCGGGGTGGTCTACTACTTTATCTAGATTTGATATAGCCGTAGACAGCTGTCTGATATCATCTGTTACTGTGATGTAATCCAGTGCTGGGCAAATCAGCGAGCTGTAACTGCAGTGATGGTTAAATCAGAGGCTGGTTAGTTAGCTTACTGCACCTCAGGCAATTCAGCACTTTGTCCAGATGAGCATGTTTGTAGCCTTGTAGCACGCTGCTTGGAGAATGCTTCATAGACCATATTAGACCGTAATATAAATCACATTTCAGGACTTCAGAAGTACAAACAAGAAGAAGATAAACAACTAAACCACAGACAATGAGAAACGAAACTGAGACAAAAACCAGACAAGAAGAGAGACAAAGAACATATAAAGCTGCATGAAAGGAGAGAAAAGAGAGATACAGTAAAAAGGCAAGAGAGCAGAAACAAAGTAAGGAGGAAGTGAGAAAAACGAAAACAAGAAGAATATTATATTAATATTAATATGTAAGAGGGCAGACAGACTAGAGAGACAAGAAGAAGAGAGAGGGTAATGACCAGTACAGAACACTAGAGTACAGGGAATTGTGTGTTTGTTTATTGTGTTCAGAATGCAATAAATGCAGAACACCATAGGTATTGGTGTGGTATTCGCTAATCATTCATAAAATAATTTTCCTATTTTGAAAATTAATCCCTGGGGGGCGAGGGGGGCTGAGCGGGGTGGTCTTGTTCTCAGGGGGCTCAGCCCCTTATCTTTTCTAACCTTAGCAACGCCCCTGCCTGTAACTATGATCCCTTATTAAATATAACAAAAAAAACTTTTTAGGAACAGCTAAGTCACTTTCCACCCCATCAAAAAAATAAATAAATAAAATAAAATGACAGCAATGGAAACAAACCAGCACTGCGCAAACACAAACAAACAAGACAGGTATTTATTGGTTGCACAATTGCACTATTTGTCCATATAGTACACAATAATAGAAGGGAATGATTTATGATCGCACTATCCGTTGCACCCAGATGAGGATGGTTCCCTTTTGAGTCTGGTTCCTCTCAAGGTTTCTTCCTCATGTCGTCTCAGGGAGTTTTTCCTCACCACCGTCACCTCTGACTCGCTCATTAGGGATAAATTCACATATTCACAATATATTTTTTTGTGAATCCATTTATTTCTGTAAAGCTGCTTTGTGATAATGTCCATTGTTAAACGCGCTATATAAATAAAATTGAATTGAATTGAATTGAATTGAATCTGGACGAGATGGCTGGAGAGCAGCTTGCCTGACGTCACTGCTCGGCCAGAGATATTGGAATGTCTAAAGATGGGAGTACGTTATGATGTTTCTTTCTACGGCACAAATCGAGCACAAACTAACAGCGCTGATGTGGAGTGATTTGAGCGACATGGGGTGGAGAGTGACATCACACAGGCAAAAAAATAATGTTTAATATCTCAAACACCAAACCAGCACAAACAAGTCGGCACAAACGTAGCACACAGAGATGTCTTAAACAGCTTTCTAATGGTGGGCTCAAAAAGCTTAAAACATGCAAGTTATTGCTTTTCACAACCAAGACAATCAGCTACAAGTTATTCTAGTAATTATAATTTTAGTCATTTCTAGTCACTGAGAGTTTAAATCCCGAGAACAAATCTCCCATAAAATAGCTGCTCCTCCTAAAACCACAATTTAACCTATTTTACACACTTCGCTTCTACACAAGCAAAGCAACTTAACTTTTATACAAAATAATCATTTTAAATAAATAAGTAACAAAACCAACACACAACAATTCACAGAATTTAGGAGTATACGGGATAAATGCTTTCATAATCCTTTACAGTTAAAAGCAGGCAAACTCGATCAAGTTTAAAGAGACGCAATAAAGCATTAAGCCAAATAAAAGTACATTTTATGAAAAAATTAAGAAACTGTAATCATTATTATTATTATTATTATTATTAGTATATAAATCAAACCACTAAACCAGTTCACAGTGACCTAAGATAACGTAAGATTACTAGGGAGGAATTTGAGTATTAATACAGTTGTATTCTAATAGATTGAGATATAATAGTAATATAATAATATAAATGACCCAAGTTGAAAACAAACAAATAAAATTGTGGCTATACTGTATGCTAATTACATTGTAATACACAAGGACACTTACCATAAAAGAAAACATCATTTATAAGTGCTGCCTTGGCCCTATGTGCTAGTTAGAGATCTCCATAGAAATAAGCATATTCTTGAGATTTACTACAAAATCAATTACCAGAAGAAGAAAAAAGTAGTAGCTGATTGTCTTGGTTGTGAATAACAATAATTTACATATTGGATTTGTGATATCATTTTTTATGTTTATTTATCAAAAATGGAAATGTATCTATTAAAGATTCTGACCATTTGATGAACTCAGTGATGCTAAATGACAGACAGAAATGTCTCTTGCATCGTATCATGACTTGTTTTTTTCTGATTTTATATGAACTGTAATATGTAAATAAGTTATATACATGTAATACAAACCTCAAGGCTTAATGTTGGGAAATAATGCCTGGGAGAATTCCCGTATAATAAATTGGTTTGATAATGAAAGTAATCAGATACAAACATTTACACAACTATTGTCCTTTTTTGCAGGTTCCGCACTCACAGTGAGAAGGTCCTGGTGGTTCTCGTCTTGATGTGCTGGTGTCTTGGTGAGGATTTCTAACCTAAACTCTGAAATGTATACATTTCTGATGAAGTGGTGTTAGTTTAGGTCATATTCATGCTGTTTTATTATTTTTCTCTGTAGGGGTTTCTGCTGATGTCACTGCCTTTGTGGGGGAGTGTGTAAGGCTGTACTGCTCTGGGACCCACGACACGATCGTCTGTCATTTCAACAGCATGAATGAAGTTTGTGAAATGAGAGGCAGTCAGCAGAACTGTGAGCTGCTTTACAGCGGACGCGTTTCCAAGGAGGAGTTACAGGATAGAAACTGTTACAAGCTCTGCAACCTCACCGAGGAGGACAGTGGCACATACGACTGTTACAAAGGGGATGAGACGATAAACCTCATGCGCAGCTTTAGCCTCACAGTTCACAGTAAGAGCACATCATCCTACTCTATTCACAGTCTGTTCACTCTATAACGCACGCGACACGCTGGTTCCCCTGCGGACGCGTTCCAATCCTCACGCCCTATTCACTCTATAACGCACGCGACACGCTGGTTCCCCTGCGGACGCGTTCCAATCCTCACGCCCTGTTCACTCTATAACGCACGCGACACGCTGGTTCCCCTGCGGACGCGTTCCAATCCTCACGCCCTATTCACTCTATAACGCACGCGACACGCTGGTTCCCCTGCGGACGCGTTCCAATCCTCACGCCCTGTTCACTCTATAACGCACGCGACACGCTGGTTCCCCTGCGGACGCGTTCCAATCCTCACGCCCTGTTCACTCTATAACGCACGCGACACGCTGGTTCCCCTGCGGACGCGTTCCAATCCTCACGCCCTGTTCACTCTATAACGCACGCAACACGCTGGTTCCCCTGCGGACGCGTTCCAATCCTCACGCCCTGTTCACTCTATTACGCACGCGACACGCTGGTTCCCCTGCGGACGCGTTCCAATCCTCACGCCCTGTTCACTCTATAACGCACGCGACACGCTGGTTCCCCTGCGGACGCGTTCCAATCCTCACGCCCTGTTCACTCTATAACGCACGCGACACGGCGGTTCCCCTGCGGACGCGTTCCAATCCTCACGCCCTGTTCACTCTATAACGCACGCGACACGCTGGTTCCCCTGCGGACGCGTTCCAATCCTCACGCCCTGTTCACTCTATAACGCACGCGACACGGTGGTTCCCCTGCGGACGCGTTCCAATCCTCACGCCCTATTCACTCTATAACGCACGCGACACGCTGGTTCCGCTGCGGACGCGTTCCAATCCTCACGCCCTGTTCACTCTATAACGCACGCGACACGCTGGTTCCGCTGCGGACGCGTTCCAATCCTCACGCCCTATTCACTCTATAACGCACGCGACACGGCGGTTCCCCTGGGGACGCGTTCCAATCCTCACGCCCTACTCACTCTATAACGCACGGTGGTTCCACTGTGGATTGGAACACGTCATGTTTGAAAAGAAGAACTGTCTGCGTAACCCACAGTGCTTTATGTATTTGTGTATTACTAGCTGATTGTCTTAAAGAATCCTGTTTAAGTTGTAAGTTTGTTTTTGCTGTGTCACATGAATGTTGTCACCTTTCTAACTGTGTCCCTCAGAGCCTAAAGTCTCCGGTACTCCATCTCTGATCGGCAGCAACACCATCGCCCCCAACTCCACAGGTAATATAGCATGCATAGTAAGTTTTTAATTTCTGCACAAGAAACTTGATCATGTGCGTACAACCAGCTGTACACAATGGACACTGATAAATCCCACACATTCGAAATTGATGTGCTCTTGCACAGCCACACTTCTTTGCATACATAAACACCCCTAACTTGTCATATAGTCTTGCAAGAAAAAGTTTGTGTAGTCTATAGAGTTACCAGAGTTTGTTTATTGATCATTCATAAAAAGTGGTCTGATCTTCATCTAAGTCACAATTAGGAACACGATCTGTCTAACCTAATAACACATATACAGTAGTACTTTTCAGTTCTTTATTGAGCTCATTGAGTAATCATTCACAGTGCAGGCTGGAAAAAGCAAGTTAACCCTTGAAACGTGTAACTTGGAGATCCTCCTTTAGCAGCAACAACCTCCACCAAACGTTTCCCACAGCTGCGTATAAGACTGGTACAACAATGAGAAGGAATTCTGGACCATTCCTGCAAACTGTTTCAGTTCATCGATATTTTTGGGCTGACTCGATTGAACAGCCCTCTTCAGGTCATGCCATAGCATCTCAATTGCATTAAGGTCAGGACTCTGACTTGGTCATTACAAAACACAACTTTTCTTCTTTTTCAGCCAATCTTCAGTTGACTTACTTGTGTGCTTTGGGTTATTGTCTTGTTACATCACCCAACCTCTCTTAAGCTTGAGGTCATGGACTGTTGCCCCGACTTTCTCCTGTAAATGTCTTGATACAGTTTTGAATTCATTGTTCCCTCAATAATCGAGTTCAGGTGTATCAGCCACACGTATTGCTAACAGGTGCATAAAATGAAGCACATAGCCATTCAGTCTTCATAGACAAACAGTGGCAGTAGAATGGGTCATGCTGAAGCGTTCAGTGACTTTAAACATGGCAATCTTGTAGGACGCCACCTTTACCACAAGTCAGTTGGTGAAATTTCTGCCCTGCTAGATCTACCCCGGGCAACTGTAAGGCATTATTATTGTGAAATGGTAGTGTCTAGGAGAAACAGCAGCTCAGCCACCAAACGTTACACCACGCAAACTCACAGAGCGAGCTGCCGAGTGCTGAAACATGTAGTGCGTAATAATCGCCTATCCTCTGTAGCATCACTCACTACAGAGCTCCTAACTGCACCTGGAAGCAACATCAGCACAAGAACTGTGTAAGAACAAAGCAGCGACACTGGACTCTGGAGCAGTGGAAACATCTTCTCTGGAGCGATGACTCACACTTCACTATCTGGGTTTGGTGGATGCCAGGAGAACGCTACCTACTGGAATGCAGAGTGCCAGCGGTAAAGTGGAGGGGGATAATGATCTGGGGCTGTTTTTCCGGGTTTTGGCCCTTTAGGTTCAGTGAAGGGGAATGTTAATGCTAGAGCATACTTTACATTTTACACAGTTTTATGCTTCCAACTTTATGGCAGCAGTTTGAGAAAGAACCGTTCCTGTTCCAGCATGACAATGCATGACAGTGTGTGAAGGTTGGAGTGGAAGAACTCGAGTGTCCTGCACAGAGCCCTGACCTCAACCCCACTGAACACCTTTGGGATGAACTGGAACACTGGAGACTGAAGGGAGAAACCCACCAAAACAAAATACAACTGAAAGAAGTTGAGCTACAAGCCTGGAAAAGCATGACAAAAGAAGAATGCAACAGTTTGGTGATGTCAGTCCTTCACTGGCTTGATGCAGTTATTGCGAGCAAGGGATATGCAACCAAATATTAAGTGTTTAAAACACTTTTTAAAACAGATTTAAAACATTGATGCTCGCCTACAAAGCCAAAAACGGACCAGCACCCACTTATCTCAAAGCACTTATCACACCTCGAGCGGCACCACGCTCCCTCCGATCCTCTAGCACTGCTCGACTGATCCCTCCATCTCTCAGAGTACAAGGAAGACCTGCATCGAGACTCTTCTCTGTTCTGGCACCGAGGTGGTGGAATGAACTTCCCCTAGATGTCCGAACAGCTGAGTCACTGGCAGTCTTCAAACGACGTCTAAAGACTTACCTCTTCATAAAGTACTTAAGTTAGCACTTTCACCAAAAAAACACCTCCCCAACAGAGTTTTGGACTGATGGTGTTCCTAGATTGTGACTTAGTGAGTCAGTATCAGAATGTATTTTTGATAGACTAAAGCACTATTGTAAGTCGCTCTAGATAAGAGCTTCTGCCAAATGCCATAAATGTAAATGTATTATTTACTTTTAGATTATCTGTTCCTATAGTTTTGCTCACCTAAAAAACTGGGTTCTAAGTTGTTTAATACATCTCGATGTAGATCTCAGGAAATGAAAGCTAACATTCTGAACTATTATCTCATGTTCATCTTTTGATCTCAAGCCCAAATGTACTCAGTGTAGCGAAAACAACAAAATTGGCCTTGCTGTTCCAATACTTTCGGATTAGGGACGCCACCAGAAAAACTCTGTCCTAAAATAGTAAAAAAATGGCAAAACAAAACCAAAATGAGTGGAGGGGAAAAACATCTGAACATCCCTGCTGAAAAGATAATGTTAACTGTGGGTGCATTTAGCAAAAAGAAGTTACACACAATTCATTCAAATGCTTAAAAAAAGTTTTATTAGTGCTATGTTTATTTTTGTCCTGAAAACAGTAGAACACTTATTTTCAATCCTGTTGTGCGTGTTTTATGAATCTTAAAATAAAATTGTGTAAATACTTTTGTGACTAAACC
This sequence comes from Pangasianodon hypophthalmus, assembly GCF_027358585.1. Lineage (NCBI taxonomy): Eukaryota > Metazoa > Chordata > Actinopteri > Siluriformes > Pangasiidae > Pangasianodon > Pangasianodon hypophthalmus. Next base: position 597,547 of record NC_069718.1, read on the forward strand.
CAACTAAAGATTTCTGCTAGATTTACAAAGGTTTCTGAGACCTACTTGTAAGAATGTTAGAAATGCACTGAAAAAGATTGTTTGCAACACCTGTAGTGTCTCTGTGAGAACATATAAAGCCAGAAATCACAGAAATATACTGTATATATAAAGTCACAGAAACGTTTACTGTGGTGGTAATTCCTCCAATATCTGATTGGTTTTAGTGGAACTGTGCACAGAAGCAGTAACTGGGAGAGAAATCTGTAAGATATATGGTTTAATGTTCTATTGTATGCTGAGAAAACTTGTATTCCTACTCACCACATCTTTTTTTCCACAGACAAAAGATCAAAAGCGCACAAAGCCCCACAACTGCTATCACTGCTAGAACAGCTGTCACTGTAATCAGTCTTTCATTATCTGCTCCTCCTGACCAAGACAACAAATACAAAACAAATCATATGAATTGTGAGTGAGCCTGAGGTGACGGTGGTGAGGAAAAACTCCCTGAGACAATATGAGGAAGAAACCTTGAGAGGAACCAGGCTCAAAAGGGAACCCATCATATGGGGCCTCAGCAGCAGCGAGCGATCTCAACCGTTGAGAACTCCAATCAGAAGTAGGGCATCAGGATGGGTCAAGCAGCAAGGAGGAGCAGAAGGGGTCAGGATCACTGGCATCTCAGAAGTAGCATGTGTAGCTCGACAGAGAGTGAGGGAGAGAGAGAGATGGAGAGAGAGGGAGAGACTGTTAGGTGAGCTTTTGTCCTCTAATGGTTAAGCACGATGTACTTTGCGTGCAGAGAGCAAGCAGGGACTCCAGCAAGACTAGCTGTGACAGCATAACTAAAAGGGAGAGCCAGAAGCTAACACAGACATGAGGGAGTCCTGGGACATAAAGCTCCAGCCACTCCACCGTCAACAAACCTGAGTGAACGTGTGAGAGTGGAGGGGCGACAGCATCCAAACATCCCAGTTCACCACAACACTCTATACCTGTGAAACCCTCCAGACCTGCCCCTGTACCTAAGAAAAAACTATTCACTAAAGGCTTGACTAAACAAATATGTTTTCAGCCGAGACTTAAACACTGAGACTGTGTCTGAGCCCCGAACACTAAGTGGAAGGCTGTTCCATAACTGTGGGGCTTTGTAAGAGAAAGCTCTACCCCCAGCTGTAGCACGCACTATTCAAGGTACCAACAAATAGCCTGCACCTTTTGATCTGAGTAGGCGTGGCGGATCATAAAAGACCAAAAGTTCGCTCAGGTACTGTGGCGCGAGACCATTTAGTGCTTTATAGGTCAATAGTAGTATTTTATAATCAATACGAAATTTGATTGGGAGCCAGTGCAGTGTGGATAAGATAGGGGTGATGTGGTCATATCTTCTGGTTCTAGTAAGGACTCTTGCTGCCGCATTCTGGACTAACTGGAGCTTATTTATGCTCCTACTGGAACATCCAGACAGTAAGGCATTACAATAATCCAACCTAGAGGTAACAAAAGCATGAACTAATTTTTCTACATCGTGTATTGACAATATATTTCTTATTTTAGCAATATTTCTGAGATGAAAGAAAGCGATCCTAGTGATATTATCTACATGAGCTTCAAAAGAAAGACTAGAGTCAATAATCACACCAAGGTCTTTTACTGCTGCACATGATGAAACAGAAAGGCCATCCAGAGTTATTATATCAGAAAGCTTACTTCTAGCTGCATGTGGTCCTAGTACAAGTACTTCTGTCTTGTCAGAATTAAGTAAGAGAAAGTTAATAAGCATCCAGTTTCTAATGTCTTTTACACATTCCTCAACTTTATTAAGCTGGTGTCTGTCATCTGGCTTTGCTGAAACATACAACTGTGTATCATCAGCGTAACAGTGGAAGCTAATACCATGTTTACGGATAATTTTGCCTAGAGGTAGCATATATAGAGAAAAGAGCAGTGGGCCTAAAACAGAACCTTGCGGGACACTAAACTTTACCTTAGTATGTGTAGTGTAGTCACCATTTACGTTTACAAACTGATAACGATCAGTCAAATAAGACCTGAGCCAGGAAAGGGCTGTTCCCTTAATGCCTACTACATTTTCTAGTCTATCGAGGAGAATAGCATGATCAATGGTATCAAAAGCTGCACTAAGGTCAAGCAGCATCAGCAAGGAGACACAACCCTGATCAGAGGCCAGTAGTAAGTCATTTACCACTTTAACCAGTGCTGTCTCTGTGCTATGATGAGGCCTAAATCCTGACTGATACATTTCATGAATGTTATTCCTATGTAAGTATGAGCATAGCTGCTGTGCTACGACCTTTTCTAGGACCTTGGAGATAAAGGGGAGGTTTGATATTGGTCTATAGTTAGACAGCTGTCAGGGGTCAAGGTCAGGTTTTTTAATCAGGGGTTTGATAACTGCTAATTTAAAAGATTTAGGTACATAGCCAATGCTAAGGGAAGAATTGATTATCTTTAAAAGAGGTTTGATTGTTTCAGGAATTATCTGTTTGAGGAAACAAGTAGGTAAAGGATCTAGCATACAGGTTGATGATTTTGATGATGAAATTAGTGAAATTAGTTCAGTCTCTTCAAGGGGAATAAAACATTGTAGTTGTTGATCTGATATTATTATATTATCATCTACAGGGTTAGTTATAAAACTGTCTGGTTTTAAATTAATAGTCTGAATTTTTTGCCTGATATTTTCAATTTTACCATTGAAAAAATCATGAAGTCATCACTGCTATATAATGATTGTGTGCGTGTTTCTATTGTGGTCTTATTCCTAGTTAATTTTGCTACAGTATTAAATAAGAATCTAGGATTATTTCTGTTATCTTCAATTAGGGTGGAGAGATACATTGATCTAGCAGCACTAAGAGCTTTCCTATAGCTCAAAAGGCTCTCCTTCCATGCTATTTGAAATACTACCGAATTAGTTTGACGTCATTTACGTTCTAGTTTTCGAGTGGTCTGTTTTAAAGTTCGTGTGTGATCGCTATACCAGGGTGCTAGCTTTTTCTCCCTAATTATTTTTCTTTTAAGTGGAGCTACCTTATCTAGCGAGTTGCAGAACGTTAATTCTAAGCATTCAGTTGCCTGGTCAAGTTCTTCGGGATCAGACGGTGATCCAATCATGGTTGATAAATCTGGGAGATTACTGATAAAACTCTGTGCAGTTGTTGACGTGAACGTACGTTTGACACGGTGACGTGGCAAGGTGCATATACTATGATTAATACACATTTTAAATGAGATGAGGTAATGATCTGAGATAGCTTCAGACTGTGGACATGAGACTATATTTTCTATATTTAATCCGAATGTTAGTATTAAATCAAGAGTGTGACCACCACTATGGGTGGGTCCTATTACATTCTGATTAACCCCTACTGAATCTAGAATGGACACAACTGCTGTTCTCAGAGGGTCATCTGGATTATCAAAATGAATATTAAAGTCTCCAACAATTAATGCTTTGTCTAAAGAAACAACCAGGTTAGAGATGAAATCCGCAAATTCGCATAGGAATTCCGAATATGGCCCTGGGGGTCTGTAAATAATAATTACTGGAATCACCTGGGTAGACTTATTTTTAGTGGCTACGTATGTTATGTTAGTATAAAAAACTTCAAATGTGTTGAACTTATGACTAGGTTTTTGTGTGACGCCTAGATTATCATTATAAATGACTGCGACGCCTCCTCCTTTGCCAGTTAGACGGGGCTGATGTGTGTAACTGTACCCGGGAGGACTAGCTTCATTTAATGCTACAAACTCGTTTGGTTTAATCCACGTTTCTGTTAAACACAGTACATCAAACTCCTGATCAGTAATAATTTCATTAACAATAAGCGCTTTAGACGTAAGAGATCTAATATTCAACAGTCCTAGCTTCAGATCAACGGTGCTGGCTATGCATTCGGCTTGATTTAATTTTATGTTAATTACGTTACTAAAACAAACTGTCTGAGTATGTCTATAATTTTGTTTAGCTCGGGGAACAGACACAGTCTCAATACGGTGGAACCTAAATGACGACTCAGTGCAGCTAGCAGATGGTCGGTTTAGCCTGCTTGTCTGCTCCCTGGCCCTGGATTGTCACCGATTAACTAGTCCTGTTCTTAGACTATGTGCTATGCTGCAAGAAATGAGAGCAGCACCTTCTCGAGTGGGATGGACACCGGGGAGCAGTTGGAGGTTTGGTGCCTTGCTCAAGGGTCTCACCTCAGTTGTGGTATTGAGGGTGGGAGAGAGCGCTGGTCATTCACTCCCACCACCTACGATCCCTGCCGGACCTGAGACTCAAACCCACAACCTTCAGGTTCACCTTCGGGTTACAAGTCCGACTCTCTATCCATTAGGCCACGACTGCCCACGTATGTACCAAGAGCACCAGACATAACTCTCTCTCTCTCCCTCTCTCTCTGTTGAGCTACACATGCTACTTCTGAGATGCCAGTGATCCTGACCCCTCCTGCTCCTCCTCGCTGCCTGATCCATCCTGATGCACCTTCTGCTCCTCCTCGCTGCCTGACCCATCCTGATGCCCTACTTCTGGTTGGAGTTCTCATCGTTTGAGATCGCTCGCTGCTGCTGGGGCCCCATATGGACGGCCTGAAGAACTGTTTGGATTGCTGGAGATGGTCCCACCTGGGGGCTGTGGAGATGGCTTGGGGATCTCATATGAGGAGCTGTACTGTACTGTACTGTAATGGCTTGGGACTGCAATTGCTGTAGTGGCTTTGGGGCTGCGGTTGCCATGAACAGTTTCGTACTCAGGACTCCATCAGTGGACAGTGGATAGATTTTAACCAACCGGACTTTCGCAGAAACTGAATTTACTGGTTGCACAATTGCACTTTTTGTCCATATAGTACACAATAATAGAAGGGATTTATTTATAATCGCACTATTCGTTCCACCCAGATGAGGATGGGTTCCCTTTTGAGCCTGGTTCTTCTCAAGGTTTCTTCCTCATATCATCTCAGGGAGTTTTTCCTCACCACTGTCACCTCTGACTCACTCATTAGGGATAAATTCACAGGGATAAATTCACATATTTACAATATTTTTTTTGTGAATCCATTTATTTCTATAAAGCTGCTTTGTGACAATGTCCATTGTTAAAAGCGCTATACAAATAAAATTTAAATGAATTGAATTGAAGTCTGCGGCCCATCAAGACCAAGCATCACGCTACTACTTTCTGTTGATGGCAACACCCTTCTGAAAGACAAGGCAAACATTATCAACCGACGGAGGGAACATTTCTCTGACTTGCTCAACAGGCCGTCTACAGTTGCCCCCTCAGCTTTGGATTTCATCCCACAGAAGTCTACTCTGAATGACCTTGACTTGCCCCCAACTCTGGAGGAAGTAAGGAAGGCAATCACTCAAACTAGCTGTGGCAAAGCGCCCGGTATGGACGGCATTCCTGCTGAGCTCTTCAAAATGGCAAGCCCAGAAACGCTCTGCACATTCCACAACATCCTGACTAGCAGCTGGGATGAGGAAATCATGCCACAAGAATTCAAAGACACCTCAGTGGTATTCATCTTTAAGAATAAGGGCAGCAAGGCTGACTGTGGCAACTACAGAGGTATCTCACTTCTGTCAATTGCTGGGAAGATTCTTGCAAGAATCATCCTCAACAGGCTGATCGTCTCCATCTGTGAAAAGTCCCTGCCTGAGGCTCAGTGTGGATTCAGACCTGGCCGCAGCACTGTCGACATGGTCTTCACAGTCAGGCAGATCCAGGAAAAATGCATCGAGCAGCATGTGGACCTCTTTGCCGTCTTCATCAACCTTACAAAGGCCTTCGACACCGTGAATAGAGAAGCGTTGTGGACCATTCATGCAAAGTTTGGGTGCCCTGGAAAGTTCACAAACCTGATCTGCCTTTTCCACAATAGGATGAATAGTTTAGTTTATAGAATAGAATAGTTAGATTAATAGGTTCGCGTTTCACTTCCATTTGATATTTCAAATGGGGTGAAACAAGGATGTGTGCTTGCTCCCATTCTCTTCAACTTGTTCTTCACCTGCATTCTGGCACACACTCTACAAGGACTCGAGAGCAGAGTGTACCTGTGATGCAGACTGGATGGCTCCCTCTTTGATCTTCGAAAACTAAATCCAAGACGACCGAACAGCTGATCCTTGATGTATTGTTTGCTGTGCTCTTGATTGTGCTCTCATCGTGCACTCAGAGTCTGATCTCCAAGTTGCACACCTCTTTGGGCTCACCATCAGTCTTAGCAAGACTGAGGTCCTATTCCAGCCTGCTCCTGGCTCTAGAGCCCCTCTGCCTACAATTACTATAGAGGGAACAGAGCTGAAGACAGTTGAGCACTTTAAGTACCTCAGGAGCATCATATCTTCTGATTGCTCTCCAGACAAGTAGGTTTCAGCACGCATCAGCAAAGCCAGCCAATCCCTCAGCCACCTGCGCATAAGAGTCCTGAACCATAGGAATATCCAGCTGGCTTCCAAGACCAGCGTGTACAAGGCAGTTGTGCTCATCAGTCTTCTCTATGGTGATGTAACCTGGACATTGTACAGAAAGCACCTGAAACAGCTTGAGAAATTCCATCAGAGGCTTCTAAGATCAATTATGGGCATCAAATGGCAGGACAGAGTGACAAATCTAGAGGTTCTGGACAGAGCTGGCCTCATCAGTACCGAGGCCATGATCATGAAGGCCCAGCTTCACTGGACAGGCCATGTTATATGCATGGACAGTTCCTGCATCCCATGCCAGATTCTTTTACGGAACGCTGTCACAAGGCCACAGGAGCCGCAGTCGTCCAAGGAAGCGTAACAAAGACTGCATCAAAAATAGTCTGAAGTACTTTGACTTTCCTGTGGCAGAGCTGGAATCCAGAGTCCAGAACAGACCCAGCTGGCATGCAGCAACCAACCAGGCCTACAGAAAGTTTGAGCACTGTTGACGAGAAACAGCCACGGCTGCCAGACAGCACAGGAAAAATCCTACAACTGCTCTACCGACCGTATCCTTTCTGTGCCCTTACGGTCCCAGAGTGTGCACATCCAGAATAGGTCTTCTTAGTCACACACGTTCGCACCTGAAGAAGACGGCACAAAAAACGACATCATAATCAATGGTCAACCAAGAGATCTGGTGTGGCTGACCCACTGACATCACTGATAGAAGACCATGTAAAAGGTTTATCACTTTTTTTAATCCAATTCACCACTCGGGTGTGTTAAGATAGAAAGCAAATACTATTGGTCTGTGTGCTATTTCTACCCTGTGTGTAGCTTCACCGGAAGCTTGGTGGGAATGATGCTTTTGTCATGACCTGTAATCTGTCTCTTATCTACACTTAAGTCTCTATACAACATTGAGGTCATAAGCCTTCTTTTCCACTGTAACACTTCCCAGTTCAGGTAGGGAATGAGGAGATGGGAGACAGGCTTGACACCACTCCAAAGGTGCTTTATTCCCGAGTGCAGCTTGGCTCTCTCTCGAGGCGCTCGTCTCTCCCCTCTTTATCCTCACCACAGCTTGCTGCCAAACAGAACCCACGTTAGTAAAATTCTTCTTAGGTGTGCAACCCTTACCACTCACCTTCACTCACCTTCTCCAGCTCCACCCCCATTCACAAACCGACACTTGACTAGATAAATAATTAAATAGCCTGGAAATAAAAGGAACTTATTTAGTTTTAAAGATGACTCAGCTTATCATGCACTTCTCATGTAAATATTTTGTAAAAATCCTCAGTACAGTAATCTTGACTTTGAGACTTGAGATGAGTAAAACATATAATAAATGTAATGTTTCTTACAGGCGGAGTGTCAGATGGAAACTCTGCTCATCTACCAGAAACCACATTACCTCTGAATCCAAATCCAAACTCTGAAAGTGGTCACAGTGAGTATCTCTGCAGGTTTAATCCTCAGAACTTTAGGAACACAGTTTTAACAAACAAAGCGTTTAAAACTCAAAGTCCCCAATCAGATGATTAGAATTGGATAGACATTGTTTTCTAATAAGTATTATTTGGACTTCTTTTAGACAATCAGCAAACCATCTTAAGCACATTACTGATTGTACAAACCACCTGAACATGGGGAAGAGACATCGAGTCCCTCTACACTGTAACACACACACACACACACACACACACATTATATATGCACATTAAGTACTGCTTTTTATCTTAACACACTGGAGTCAGCTTGCAGTGAAATTACAATCTAAGGAGAGAAACAAGTTGAAACCATCAGAAACAGGACTTTATACTTTATCCAGAGTATAAACACAAAACACAGCACAATGTGGAAACATGCTTGTTTTTATTGGAAAAATAACAGAACATTTTTTACGCTGACTGCAAAAATTAAACTTTTAAGTATGGTCTTAATTCTGTTTATGTTTTTAGGACATTTATTTCTATTACCTTACTTTGCAGGTCAGCAACTGCCTGTCTCTTTAGTGCTTTGAAGGTTTATTGGTTTTCCACCAGTGATGAGTTGTTAGATGGAATTTATTGTGTGCAATGTCATATTTTTACCCCTGGGATACAGGAAACAGTAAAAAGCGCTTAACGTGGCTATATCTCTCAGCACCTTCATGTCTACTTGCTGCGTGATGGGGTGCCAATACTTTCAGTGTACTGCAATAACTCGCATTTTCATGCATGTTGTTAGGAGAATGTTAACGCTAATGCTCAGACAACAGCAGCTTGCCTCCTTCATCCTGATTCCAGAGTCTCATTGCTCACGTGATTTTAGGACGTTACATGAAAACATATTTGAATGAATTTATTGCTTGTTTTTTTAATATAGAGTTTGCTGTAGATGATAACAAAGTGTATTTATAATTAACACATTAAAAGATGTATAAAGGAAGTACAATTACAGAGAGTATGCATGGATTCTGAGCTTAAAGCAAAGAGTGAACTTGTTGTTTGATTAAAATGTGCTGTAAATTCCTCCAAACCCACAAACAGCCAACAGCCATTTATTCATTACCAAGAGCTATAATATTCAGATTCTTCAGCATTTACACACTGGCGTGTATTAGAGTGAAAAGAGCAAAAGTGTTTCCTGAGGATTAACTCCAGTAACATTGTGTTATTACAGGATAAATAATTGAAGAGAATTGTTTTATGTGTGTTTCAGGTTCTGTGGTTTTGATCCGGAATGATGTACGATATTCCCATCAGGACCCAGGCACATAATCTGCAGTACAGTATATTACACTCCAAGCAAACTGGCAAACTGTATTCCTTCCTTTATGATATGAAGAACAAACACTTTTTCTCAGGACAAGCATTAACGTCTGTTCTATAAGCTTTTCAGCTCAGAATATGTGGAATATCACACAGTATTCAGTCACAGAACAGTATTTTTTTCACCTGTGCCAAACTTGGATCCTTGAGATCACTGCCTCAATCTGTGAAGCATTTTAAAGTCTTCTTTTTATTGTATTGTATATTGATTATCATTTTTAAATTATCTGAAAATGTTTTCTATAGTAGGAAAAATCACTGATATGAAGTCTTCTTAAAGTAAGGACACATGTATGTAACATGTATGGAAGGAGTCTCCAGTGTCAGTGCTTTGTAACAGTCAGAGGTAAAGCTGGAACTTTAAGTTTTCCGACGTCTTCAGGACAGAGGAGTTTACGCTTCTTTGCGGTTTCATGCGTAACAAGCTGTGTTTGTTTTTTATCTTATTAACTTGAAGAGAGAGAAAAAAGAGGCTGGTGAGGAAACAACTGTTTACAGCTGCTATAACGTAAGCGACGTAAGTTTCACCCACATTCCACAACAATAAATGTAACTATAAATGGGCTATACATCTGCCGGGCTTCCAGCTGGTTGGTGCAGTTGGTGCACTGATATAACAATGTTGAAGACACAGACGTGCTCCTCATCAGCTGCAAGCCTTTTTATTCGCCGCGCGAGTTTTCCTCGTTCATTGTGGTGAATGTTTACATCCCTCCTCAAGCCTGCACGAGCACGGCGCTGCAAAAGCTGGCTGATCAGATTACACACACAGAGACATCATCCCAACTCACTTACTATTATTCTTGCTGATTTTAACAGAGCAAACCTCACTCGGGAACTGACAGAATACACACAGCACATTACATGTCCCACCAGAGACAATAACACACTTGACCACTGTTACACCACAGTAAAGGAGGCATATTGTTCTGTTCCCAGAGCAGCTTTGGGACTCTCCGATCACTGCCTAGTTCATACAGGCAGAAACTAACATCTGCCCAGCCTGTAGTAAGTCCTGTTGCCCTGCGGCCGGCGCCTCAGAGCCCTGACCACTGGAACAAGCAGGCACAAGAACAGCGTTTTCCCACAAGCCATTTCCCTCAGGAACAGTTAACTACTTCTAGATCCTTCTTAATGTATTACTTCTCTGTGGATACAATTTTTTGTGCAGTATGTAAATTCATTCTTTACTGTATTACCTGTACACATATCCTTACTGCTTGTGCCACTGCCTTCACCTCATTGCCTTCACCTTGCACAGTATTATATCTGTCCATATATCTGTTCCATTTAAGCCTGTTGTGTTTACTGTACAGTGTTAGATATTCTCTCTTATAATAATCAAATTTACAAATAATAATAATATGTCTTGCCATCTTATTTGCATGTGTGTTCTGGAAGCTTCATACCAAGTTAAATTCCTTGTGTGTGTGAACACACTTGGCAATAAAAGCTCTTTCTGATTCTGGTTATTTATTTATTTATTTATTATTGTTAAAGATCAGAATCATTATATTAATGTATGTGTTGGAAACGTGTCACTGTTTTTAGTCTGTATTTTTAATGAATAAGAAATGGAAGAAGAAGAAGAAGAATCGTAAATGTAAAAGTTAAGATACCATTTAATCATCTTTGAGCATTTCACACATTTGTTTGCAGGCTAATTTGAAAAGAAAAAAAAAAACTCAGGAGATATTGTCCGAGTAACATGGTTCTATGCATTTAATCTAATTTCTATACATTTTTTAAAATTACATGTTGAGTTATTCAGCCATTCAGATTAATACAAACGGAAGGAAAAAGATTAGACTTAAAAAGATTTATTATTCTAATATAACTTTAGTATTACAGCCGACATCTGTTACTCACTTTGAGATAAATGGCTGATCATTTAGAATTTGCTGTTAGAAATTTAACAGGTTTTCTCAGACTGTCCTGTTGTCCATGTGTACCAAGTTTCATGAGGTTTGGACATTGCGTTCACAAGATATAAGCCGATTAGTTATTATTTGCCGCACCCACAAATACATGGGCCTGTATCTCCACGCTGATTAAATCAATCAGAATTCTTTTGATAATTTTTTGTCTGGAGCATCTCAAGATGGTGAAAACTTAATGTTATGTGAATCAGACAAAAAAGAGTTGAAAAAAGTACGTTTTTCAGAAAATTAGAATTTTTCAACTTCATGGATCACATGGTTGCAGAGTTCTAGTGGTTTTTCAGCTTTAGCGCCCCCTATGGGCGGAATTTGACACGACTTGCTTTGAGAGGTGATCGTTTTGTTAGCTCTTAGTTAAAACTCTTCTCAGTAAATTCTCAGTAATTAGCATCAGGGCTAAATGTTGATCTGTTGTTTGTGTGAGTGTGTTTCCAGATGTTTCGTTTCTTCACACTCTCCAGTTCGCTCTTCACGGCCAGCAGCTTGAGCTTTGGTGAAAATAAAAGAGCAGAAAATGTAAAGATTTTCACATGTTTTACAACTTACTAATAATGTTTGGGTTAAATAGTGTAGATAATCTTCTCCTTCTTCAGACTCACAATTTCTTTCTTGTTTCTCAGCAGTGGGGCTTCAAATCGCAGGTTAAAGTAAAATACTCCACATGGACATGTTTCATTACCTCAGTTTAGTGAAGTTCATCCAGCTCATATTCTCCATCTCTCTGTAATGTAACATGGTGGACTCAGGAGCGGTGTTTGTCTCGCCCACATTACTTTATCAGAACTGTAGGTTCACGCTGGAAAGTTTTCTTTGAGTGTGAAGAGAGTCGCAGGAGAAAGCAAACTAGTGTGTGAAACCTAACCTGGCAAGTTAATGTTAACTAGCGAGTGAAAGGAAATTTAGTGAGAGAAAGCTAAGCTAGAGATTAAAGTAACTGAGTGAAAGTTAACTAGCTTGTAAAAAAAAATAACTAGCAAGGGAAAATTAATTACCTTGTGAAAGCAAAAACCTACCGAGTTCAAGCTGGAGTAATTGTTCATTTTTTATTAATTATTTTTTAAATTTCCAAATAAAAGGGCAATGTGTGAATGAGCTCAGCTGGTGTTTTTTCTGTTGTTGTTGTTTTTACTTTGCTGATGGTTTAATATACCAGCTAAATTTTGCATACAATTATATTAAAATCTCACACTCTGTTCTCTGGGACTTTAAAGTTTTTTTTTTTTTTAAATTTTTGCTAACTTTCTACAGTTTGTCAGTTTCTCCGACCCGAACCAGACCAGTGCAGAAACAGTATAAACAGCTACGGTGATGCTGATTGTGATGGAGGTAAGTGTGATGTTCTTCGTCTTACCTGCCTTCTCTTTCTCCATGTTCACCAACTTCTCCTTGATCTCGGATAAAGCGGCTGCCTGCTGACACACGAGCTCTCGGAGCTGCTTCAGCTCACCGCACGGATCCTGACGTGTTCCGTGAGGGTCTGTTTCCTGCAGACTGCTCAGCACCGGCATCAGCACCGGCATCAGCAGAGGCACCATGGGGGAGGGACGCTGTAGCTCAGTGGGTAAGACGTGGGGCTTCTGATTAGAAGTTCGTGAGTTCTAATCCCAGCACTGCTAAGCTGCTACTGCTGGGTCCTTAAGCAAGGCCCTTAACCCACAGTGGTATTAATGAGATAACTGTAAGTCACTCTGGATAAGGGTGTTTGCCAAATGCTGTAGATGTAAGTAGAACATGGTTCTGTCCATCTTTACTGCTGAGATCTCTGACATTCTCTCCTGTACATCAATGTCATTAAATAAGCCCAGCTTTACCTGGACATTCTCTCTGCTTATTAAACACGACCTACACTCAGGTCAGGCATTAAATTCAGACTTGTGAGATACGGGAATTTAATCTTCCAGAGCAGGAATTTCCACAGAGAGGAGAAAATATTGGAGGTGACTGTTCATGGTGTGGCTACATTTCTGTTCTGATAAAGTTCACTAATCATAAATGGTTATGACATTTAACATTTATAAGTGAACTAAGTCCATGATTCTGTTGAAAATGATACAGACGTTGTCTGATACCTGACAATAACATAAAGTAAAATATTTCAGAAAATTTAAATATGTTTCTCTTTGCTCCAATCAAACTGCAAAGTTCATAAGGCTGATCTTGTAGCTGCCATTTTACAATTACTGTAATCCTATAGCTACCAACTTACAAGTAATGCTTAATTTAAACATATTATTCAACTGAATTAAGAAAATAAATATGAAACAAAACATAAAAATTAATTTTTTTGTTGTCTTTTTTTTTTAGCATCTTTCTTCTGTAGCATCTTTTTCTAGGCCTTATTTAGATAATACACATTATATTCAAATAAGACTTTTATAGAAAAATAAAAAAAACAAACTATATATATTCAATTCAATTCAATTTTATCTGTATAGCACTTTTAACAACGGACATTGTCCCAAAGCTCTTTACAGAAATAAATACATTCAGGATATAAATTTTAAATTCATGAATTTATCCCTAATGAGCGAGCCAGAGGTGACGGTGGTGAGGAAAAACTCCCTGAGATGACATGAGGACAAATAGTGCGATTGTGTAACCAGGAAATTCATTACAGTTAACACAAGAAGTCCGGTTTGTTGAAGTTATCCACTGTCCCCTGATGGAGACGATATACACTATATTACCAAAAGTATTCGGTCACCTGCCTTGACTCACATATGAACTTAAGTGCCATCCCATTCCTAACCCATAGGGTTCAATATGATGTCGGTCCACCTTTTGCAGCTATTACAGCTTCAACTCTTCTGGGAAGGCTGTCCACAAGGTTGAGGAGTGTGTTTATAGGAATTTTTGACCATTCTTCCAAAAGCACATTGGTGAGGTCACACACTGATGTTGGTCGAGAAGGCCTGGCTCTCAGTCTCCGCTCTAATTCATCCCAAAGGTGTTCTATCGGGTTCAGGTCAGGACTCTGTGCAGGCCAGTCAAGTTCATCCACACCAGACTCTGTCATCCATGTCTTTATGGACCTTGCTTTGTGCACTGGTGCACAGTCATGCTGGAAGAGGAAGGGGCCCGCTCCAAACTGTTCCCACAAGGTTGGGAGCATGGAATTGTCCAAAATGTTTTGGTATCCTGAAGCATTCAAAGTTCCTTTCACTGGAACTAAGGGGCCAAGCCCAACTCCTGAAAAACAACCCCACACCATAATTCCTCCTCCACCAAATTTCACACTCGGCACAATGCAGTCCGAAATGTACCGTTCTCCTGGCAACCTCCAAACCCAGACTCGTCCATCAGATTGCCAGATGGAAAAGCGTGATTCATCACTCCAGAGAACGCGTCTCCACTGCTCTAGAGTCCAGTGGCGGCGTGCTTTACACCACTGCATCCGACGCTTTGCATTGCACTTGGTGATGTGTGGCTTGGATGCAGCTGCTCGGCCATGGAAACCCATTCCATGAAGCTCTCTGCGTACTGGACTTGGGCTAATCTGAAGGTCACATGAAGTTTGGAGCTCTGTAGCAATTGACTGTGAAGAAAGTCGACGACCTCTTTGCAATATGCGCTTCAGCATCCGCTGACCCCTCTCCGTCAGTTTCCGTGGCCTACCACTTCGTTGCTGTTGTTCCCAAACTCTTCCATTTTGTTATGATAAAGCTGACAGTTGACTGTGGAATATTTAGGAGTGAGGACATTTCACGACTGGATTTGTTGCACAGGTGGCATCCTATGACAGTTCCACGCTGGAATTCACTGAGCTCCTGAGAGCGGCCCATTCTTTCACAAATGTTTGTAAAAACAGTCTGCATGCCTAAGTGCTTGATTTTATACACCTGTGGCCAGGCCAAGTGATTAGGACACCTGATTCTGATCATTTGGATGGGTGACCGAATACTTTTGGTAATATAGTGTATATCGTATAGATTGTATATACAATGGATATATGGATGAAGCAAGAGACAAAAATGTTTTGTGTTTTTTTCTTGTGTG
Organism: Pangasianodon hypophthalmus; assembly: GCF_027358585.1. Classification (NCBI taxonomy): domain Eukaryota; kingdom Metazoa; phylum Chordata; class Actinopteri; order Siluriformes; family Pangasiidae; genus Pangasianodon; species Pangasianodon hypophthalmus. The sequence goes on from NC_069718.1 coordinate 612,728, forward strand.
TCATTTTAAAACACAAAGACGCTAAGACTCCACTCTGACTGTGTTGGGGTTTGGTGGCTTCGTGGTTAAAAACCTTACCTCTGGTCTTGGAGGTTGCTGGTTCAAATCCAGCTTGTTCCTCTTTTTGGTTTGCTGGGTGTAGAAGGTGGAGTGAAAAGGGCAGTTTTTTTGTGTGTGCAGTTTACTTAGCTATATGAAGGTGAAAAGGTCTATAAAACAGCTCATTTGCGTGAGGTCCTGTGGCTCATGTGGATGAGCGTCACCTCTGGGTTGAGCGGTTGCTGGTTCAAACCCCAGCCAGGACTCCAGGATGTGAATGTGGTTGGTTCAGGAATTGGTGGCAGCGTGAGTGATGCAGAAGGTACGGGGCAGTGTAGGGGGGGGTAATATCCGGGCAGCTGCCCCCCCTGGGTCCAGGCTGGAAGAGAAAGGGGTTATGATGCCTGGTGCATGAGTATCGACTTAGATTTTGCTGCCCCCCCCCCCCCCCCCCCCATTATGCAAAACTAAGTCGACACTCATGCACCAGGCATCATAACCCCTTTCTCTTCCAGCCCTGGACCCAGGGGGGGCAGCTGCCAGAGCAGCCTCACTACGCTGTTGTTTGGGATAACGTCAGTTTCCATCGTGCTGCTCTGGTTCGTGACTGGTTTACCAATAACCTGAGGTTTTCAAACATCTTTCTGCCTGCATACTCTCCCTTTCTAAACCCGATAGAGGAGGTTTTTTCAGCATGGCGGTGGAAAGTGTGTGACCGAGAACCTTATATCCGTGTTCACCTCCTCCAGGCCATGGAAGAAGCCTAGACGTATCAGTAGCTGCGTGTCAGGGGATTTTACCCCCGCTGCCTGGCTAGGACCAGTACAGCCTGTGATGTGCACGAGATTCTCTGGCCTGACCCAGACCAAAGACGGGATGCTGAGGCGGAATAATATATATATATATATATATATATATATATATATATATATATATATATATATATATTTTTTTTTGTGTGTGTGTGTGTGTGTTGTACTGTGTAGTACATGAATGAATAAAAATGTGCCAGTGTATACATTGGTTGTGTCTTTTGTGTTCATCATGTGAAAAGGTTTTTTGGGGGGAAACCACAAGCAACATAACTTACCAGTTTTGGAAATATTGTTTTGAATTTATTGCACCAGTGTGTAAGACTATGTTGTAGTGTGTGTGTTTTTGAGGGCTTGTGTGTGATGTCTGAGGGCAAAGTTTGGTTTTTCAGCAAGAGGGAATGGTTTTGGATGTAGAGCTTCATTCTGACCTGAAAATAGGAGGTTTGGGGAATTGGGTGAGACGTTATGGATTTGTGTTTACTGTTTTGAGAATTCGAGGGATAGTTTCAAGAAATGTGTTTAAGCAATCAAGAAAAACTGTAAGATCATAACACAAAATAATGATTAATTTGAAATAAAGAGATGTAAGTAATAACAAGATATTAAGTTGAAATAATGAGATAGCACTTCAAAATTTACTTTCACAGCTTGCAGTTCAGGGCTTCTGTATTAATTGACAGAACTAGAGGAAAACCTGAAGAGGAGTTAAATGAACAGACAACCAGCTGAAGCACATTCAGGAGTTAAGGGGATGAACAAGGTTCAGAACTCACCAACTAGAGAACAGGAAAATTTAGCAATAAACTATTGAAACTGTGAGCTTATATACACAAGAAGAGGAAGTGAACCAGACATTGGGGTCAAGGTCATGCTGGAACTCAGGACAGTGTGTCCGTTACTAAAACTGTGTCTCAGGTGATGTAGTAAACCGTTCACTAGACACTGCTGTGTAACACCTTCATGTCGCTGTCATGTGATCAACGCATCACGCAACAACCTCCACAGGAAGTAACGCCACTTTTAAAACTCACACACATCCAGTTTAAACCTTTATTTTGTATCTACAGCATAACTGTGTTCATGCTCAGTGTGTCTGATGCTCAGCAGAATTCAGTTTAAACCCGTACATGTTTTTCCTTTACAATAATAACGAGCGTTCTTAGTATGTGACTGCTGTCTGTTATTCTGTTACTGTTGTCTGTTACTCTGTTACTGCTGTCTGTTATTCTGTTACTGCTGTCTGTTACTGTTGTCTGTTACTCTGTTACTGCTGTCTGTTATTCTGTTACTGCTGTCTGTTATTCTGTTACTGCTGCCTGTTACTCTGTTACTGCTGTCTGTTACTCTGTTACTGCTGCCTGTTACTCTGTTACTGCTGTCTGTTATTCTGTTACTGCTGTCTGTTATTCTGTTACTGCTGTCTGTTACTGTTGTCTGTTACTCTGTTACTGCTGTCTGTTATTCTGTTACTGCTGTCTGTTATTCTGTTACTGCTGCCTGTTACTCTGTTACTGCTGTCTGTTATTCTGTTACTGCTGTCTGTTACTCTGTTACTGCTGTCTGTTATTCTGTTACTGCTGTCTGTTACTCTGTTACCACTGTCTGTTATTCTGTTACCGCTGTCTGTTACTCTGTTACTGCTGTCTGTTATTCTGTTACTGCTGTCTGTTACTGCTGTCTGTTACTGCTGTCTGTTATTCTGTTACTGCTGTCTGTTATTCTGTTACTGCTGTCTGTTACTGTTGCCTGTTATTCTGTTACTGCTGTCTGTTACTGCTGTCTGTTATTCTGTTACTGCTGTCTGTTACTCTGTTACTGCTGTCTGTTATTCTGTTACTGCTGTCTGTTATTCTGTTACTGCTGCCTGTTACTCTGTTACTGCTGTCTGTTATTCTGTTACTGCTGTCTGTTACTCTGTTACTGCTGTCTGTTATTCTGTTACTGCTGTCTGTTACTCTGTTACCACTGTCTGTTATTCTGTTACCGCTGTCTGTTACTCTGTTACTGCTGTCTGTTATTCTGTTACTGCTGTCTGTTACTGCTGTCTGTTACTGCTGTCTGTTATTCTGTTACTGCTGTCTGTTATTCTGTTACTGCTGTCTGTTACTGTTGTCTGTTATTCTGTTACTGCTGTCTGTTACTGCTGTCTGTTACTCTGTTACTGCTGTCTGTTACTCTGTTACTGCTGTCTGTTATTCTGTTGCTGCGGTCTGTTACTCTGTTACCGCTGTCTGTTACTCTGTTACCGCTGTCTGTTATTCTGTTACCGCTGTCTGTTACTCTGTTACTGCTGTCCGTTACTCTGTTACTGCTGTCCGTTACTCTGTTACTGCTGCCTGTTACTGCTGTCTGTTACTCTGTCTGTTACTGCTGTCTGTTATTCTGTTACTGCTGTCTGTTACTGCTGTCTGTTATTCTGTTACTGCTGTCTGTTACTCTGTTACTGCTGTCTGTTATTCTGTTACTGCTGTCTGTTACTGTTGTCTGTTACTCTGTTACTGCTGTCTGTTATTCTGTTACTGCTGTCTGTTATTCTGTTACTGCTGCCTGTTACTCTGTTACTGCTGTCTGTTATTCTGTTACTGCTGTCTGTTACTCTGTTACTGCTGTCTGTTATTCTGTTACTGCTGTCTGTTACTCTGTTACCACTGTCTGTTATTCTGTTACCGCTGTCTGTTACTCTGTTACTGCTGTCTGTTATTCTGTTACTGCTGTCTGTTACTGCTGTCTGTTACTGCTGTCTGTTATTCTGTTACTGCTGTCTGTTATTCTGTTACTGCTGTCTGTTACTGTTGTCTGTTATTCTGTTACTGCTGTCTGTTACTGCTGTCTGTTACTCTGTTACTGCTGTGTTTTACTCTGTTACTGCTGTCTGTTATTCTGTTACTGCGGTCTGTTACTCTGTTACCGCTGTCTGTTACTCTGTTACCGCTGTCTGTTATTCTGTTACCGCTGTCTGTTACTCTGTTACTGCTGTCCGTTACTCTGTTACTGCTGTCCGTTACTCTGTTACTGCTGCCTGTTACTGCTGTCTGTTACTCTGTCTGTTACTGCTGTCTGTTATTCTGTTACTGCTGTCTGTTACTGCTGTCTGTTATTCTGTTACTGCTGTCTGTTACTCTGTTACTGCTGTCTGTTATTCTGTTACTGCTGTCTGTTATTCTGTTACTGCTGTCTGTTTTCTGTTACTGCTGTCTGTTACTCTGTTACTGCTGTCTGTTATTCTGTTACTGCTGTCTGTTATTCTGTTACTGCTGTCTGTTATTCTGTTACTGCTGTCTGTTACTGCTGTCTGTTACTGCTGTCTGTTACTCTGTTACTGCTGTCTGTTACTGCTGTCTGTTATTCTGTTACTGCTGTCTGTTACTGCTGTCTGTTACTCTGTTACTGCTGTCTGTTATTCTGTTACTGCTGTCTGTTACTGCTGTCTGTTACTCTGTTACTGCTGTCTGTTACTGTTGTCTGTTACTCTGTTACTGCTGTCTGTTACTGTTGTCTGTTACTCTGTTACTGCTGTCTGTTATTCTGTTAGTGCTGTCTGTTATTCTGTTAGTGTTGTCTGTTATTCCGTTAGTGCTGACTGTTACTGCTGTCTGTTATTCTGTTAGTGCTGTCTGTTACTGCTGTCTGTTACTCTGTTAGTGCTGTCTGTTATTCTGTTAGTGCTGTCTGTTACTGTTGTCTGTTATTCCGTTAGTGCTGACTGTTACTGCTGTCTGTTATTCTGTTAGTGCTGTCTGTTACTGCTGTCTGTTACTCTGTTAGTGCTGTCTGTTATTCTGTTAGTGCTGTCTGTTACTGTTGTCTGTTATTCTGTTACTGTCTGTTACTGCTGTCTGTTATTCTGTTACTGTCTGTTACTGCTGCCTGACTGACACACACTAAAACACACTAACCTACACTAATATACACCAACACACACTGACACACACTAAAACACACTAACATACACTAATATACACCAACACACACTGACACACACTAAAACACACTCTCATTAACTAATGCTCAAAGGAGAGAGAGAGGGAGACAGAGAGAGACAGAGACAGACAGACAGACAGAGTGAGAGACAGAGAGAGAGAGAGAGAGACAGACAGACAGACAGACAGACAGAGAGTGAGAGAGAGAGAGAGAGGGAGAGAGAGGGAGACAGACAGAAAGAGAGAGACATCGCTGAATGCTGTGTGAGCTCTGTACTGACTGTGTGTTTACTGATTATTATTAATACAGCTTCTGTCACAGGAGCTGAAGGAACATGAGTGTGTTATTTTATCAGAGTCTAATCTCTGAAGAAGTCCACTAGTGACTGTACGCTTTTATTATTATTGTTTATAGGGGCTGAAGCATGGAAGGTGCAGAATCGCTGTAGTTATGTTACTTGTGTATTAATGTAGCGTAACACATTCCTGCTTTAGTCACACAACCACATTATTATTATATTATCCGTCTTCATCTCAGAAATTAAGGCATTGTTATCTTTCACAGCTTTGTAATCTTTTTTGGCCTTTTTAATTTTGTTGTGTAGTTGACCAGGTGTTCGTTGATATCCAGCCTCCGCTAATCTTTCAGTCTGTTGCTTAAACACTTGGTTATTTCTGACTTTGCATCCAGTTTGATCTGAACAGACTCTTCTGATCTTAACTCTAAAAAAAAAAGTCGCCCCAATTGACACTGTCACAAAGCAGCTTTACAGAAATAAATGGATTCACAAAAAATATATTGTAAATATGTGAATTAACTATAACTGTAGTAGCTATGATCTACCATAGTAAAAGTATGATGAGTTTTTGTAAGGGTGCAGTTAGAAACATGTCTTCTCACAATGTTGTGCCAAACACAGGATCTTCAGACCCTCATCTCAGAACATCCTTGTCCAACATCTAGTTTCAAGTGATTTCTGCATGTGTTCCTCCCATAACTTTTAGATTTGGCTTCAGAACAAGGTTCCAGAGTACACATCTTAACTAGAAGAAAAGAGCAACAGCTTATTGTATAACTCTGTTCATGCTGAAATGTACTGCAATGATGTTTTTTGTTTTCATATTTTATTCATGAATATTTTATTTCTATACTCTGTGTAGTGAAACAACTAGAAACAATTAAAACAAGTGATGGTAGTTCATAGTTACTGCAGTTATTGCATAGTTAATCATGATTTTGTTGTTGTGAAGAGGTTTTGCCGGGAGTTTCTTGCCTGTGTCGGTGTCTTAACTATACTGTTTCTTTCTTTTTTAAATCAATAATTTTGCGCTATCGTTTTCATCTGTTGTATTTTTCACATTCTCTTCTACCGTATTTTCATTTTTTTTTCTCTCGAAGAGCGCTTTTGTATTTTGTCAAGACAGCGAGCGGAGGCCATTCACACCGGATCCACGCCGTCTACAATAATATCAACAAATCTTCGACTAAGGTGCGTTAAACAACATGTCTAACATTCAGCTTGTTCAGTGTGTTGAGTGCAGGATGTTTAGTCACTCTTCCTCTGTCGTTAGCAGTAGCTTTATGTGTGATAAATGCATGTTAGTTAGCTCTCTGATGGAGAAGATTGCAGCATTATAGGTGAGCATCCAGACTCTAGAGAGGGTTAGTGAGAGTGAGAGCAGCATAGTTTCTGTAGGGGAAAGTCTGGATGCCTTAGGCGGAGTTAGTAATCCCCCAACTCCGGCATTAGAGCCCTCACAGCGGGGCGAATGGGTGACGACTCGGCGGCATAATCGCAAAGCCAAAGCTAACGCTAAGGCTCGCCCACAGGAGCACCACTCCTCTCCGCTTCACGTGTCCAACAGCTTTGCTCTCCTCAGTGACGCACCCGCTGAGAAACCTGAAAGAGCTCTGGTTATAGGTGACTCTATCTTGCGGCACGTGAAAGTAGCTAGGCCTTTAGGGGCACCAGCAGCTTTAATTAGGTGTATACAGGGAGCCAGGCCGCCGGACATGGCAGGTAATCTTAGGGTCTTAGGCAAGCATAGGTTCTCAAAGATAGTTATTCATGTAGGAGCTAATGATATACGCCTTCGTCAGTCTGAGGTTACTAAGAGTAACATGGTAGTTAGTTGGTAGGTGTGTAAATTAGTGAAGGCAGTTTGTAGCATTAAATGAAGCTAGTCCTCCTGGGTACAGTTACATACATCAGCCCCGTCTAACTGGCAGAGGAGGAGGCGTCGCAGTCATTTATAATGATAATCTAGCCGTCACACAAAAACCTAGTCATAAATTCAACGCATTTGAAGTTCTTTATTCTAACGTAACATACGTAGCCACTAAAAATAAGTCTACCCAGGTGATTCCAGTAATTATTATTTACAGACCCCCAGGGCCATATTCAGAATTCCTGTGTGAATTTGCGGATTTCATCTCTAACCTGGTTGTTTCTTTAGACAAGGCATTAATTGTTGGAGACTTTAATATTCATTTTGATAAAGATGAAGACCCTCTGAGAACAGCAGTTGTGTCCATTCTAGATTCAGTAGGGGTTAATCAGAATGTAATAGAACACCCATAGTGGTGGTCACACTCTTGATCTAATACTAACATTCGGATTAAATATAGAAAATATAGTCTCATGTCCACAGTCTGAAGCTATCTCAGATCATTACCTCATCTCATTTAAAATGTGTATTAATCATAGTATATGCACCTTGCCACGTCACCGTGTCAAACGTACGTTCACGTCAACAACTGCACAGAGTTTTATCAGTAATCTCCCAGATTTATCAACCATGATTGGATCACCGTCTGATCCCGAAGAACTTGACCAGGCAACTGAATGTTTAGAATCAACGTTCTGCAACTCGCTAGATAAGGTAGCTCCACTTAAAAGAAAAGTAATTAGGGAGAAAAAGCTAGCACCCTGGTATAGCGATCACACACGAACTTTAAAACAGACCACTCGAAACCTAGAACGTAAATTGCGTCAAACTAAATCGGTAGTATTTCAAATAGCATGGAAGGAGAGCCTTTTGAGCTATAAGAAAGCTCTTAGTGCTGCTAGATCAATGTATCTCTCCACCCTAATTGAAGATAACAGAAATAATCCTAGATTCTTATTTAATACTGTAGCAAAATTAACTAGAAATAAGACCACAATAGAAACACGCACAAAGATCATTATATAGCAGCGATGACTTCGTGATTTTTTCAATGGTAAAATTGAAAATATCAGGTAAAAAATTCAGACTATTAATTTAAAACCAGACAGTTCTATAACTAACCCTGTAGATGATAATATGATAATATTAGATAAACAACTACAACGTTTTACTCCCCATGAAGAGACTGAACTAATTTCACTAATTTCTTCATCAAAATCATCAACCTGTATGCTAGATCCTTTACCTACTTGTTTCCTCAAACAGATAATTCCTGAAACAAACCTCTTTTAAAGATAATCAATTCTTCCCTTAGCATTGGCTATGTACCTAAATCTTTTAAATTAGCAGTTATCAAGCCCCTGATTAAAAAACCTGACCTTGACCCCTGTCAGCTGTCTAACTATAGACCAATATCAAACCTCCCCTTTATTTCCAAGGTCCTAGAAAAGGTTGTAGCACAGCAGCTATGCTCATACTTACATAGGAATAACATTCATGAAATGTATCAGTCAGGATTTAGGCCTCATCATAGCACAGAGACAGCACTGGTAAAAGTTGTAAATGACTTACTACTGGCCTCTGATCAGGGTTGTGTCTCCTTGCTTGTGCTGCTTGACCTTAGTGCAGCTTTTGATACCATTGATCATGCTATTCTCCTCAATAGACTGGAAAATGTAGTAGGCAGTAAGGGAACAGCCCTTTCCTGGCCCAGGTCTTATTTGACTGATCGTTATCAGTTTGTAAACGTAAATGGTGACTTCTCTTCTCATACTAAGGTAAAGTTTGGTGTTCCGCAAGGTTCTGTTTTAGGCCCACTGCTCTTTTCTTTATATATGCTACCTCTGGGTAAAATTATCCGTAAGCATGGTATTAGCTTCCACTGTTACGCTGATGATACACAGTTGCATGTTTCAGCAAAGTCAGATGACAGACACCAGCTTAATAAAGTTGAGGAATGTGTAAAGGACATTAGAAACTGGATGCTTATTAACTTTCTCTTACTTAATTCTGACAAGACAGAAGCACTTGTACTAGGACCACATGCAGCTAGAAGTAAGCTTTCTGATTACATAATAACTCTGTATGGCCTTTCTGTTTCATCATGTGCAGCAGTAAAAGACCTTGGTGTGATTATCGACTCTAGTCTTTCTTTTGAAGCTCATGTAGATAATATAACTAGGATCGCTTTCTTTCATCTCAGAAATATTGCTAAAATAAGAAATATATTGTCACTACACAATGCAGAAAAATTAGTTCATGCTTTTGTTACCTCTAGGTTGGATTATTGTAATGCCTTACTGTCTGGATGTTCCAGTAGGAGAATAAACAAGCTCCAGTTAGTCCAGAATGCAGCAGCGAGAATCCTTACTAGAACCAGAAGATATGACCACATCACCCCTATCTTATCCACACCGCATTGGCTCACAATCAAATTTCACATTGATTATAAAATACTATTATTGACCTATAAAGCGCTAAATGGTCTCGCGCCACAGTACCTGAGTGAACTTTTGGTCTTTTATGATCCGACACGCCTACTCAGATCAAAAGGTGCAGGCTATTTATTGGTACCTCGAATAGTGAGGGCTACAGCTGGGGGTAGAGCTTTCTCTTACAAAGCCCCACAGTTATGGAACAGCCTTCCATTTAGTGTTCAGGGCTCAGACACAGTCTCAGTTTTTAAGTCTAGGCTGAAAACATATTTGTTTAGTCAAGCCTTTTGTGAATAGTTTTCTTAGGTACAGGGGCAGGTCTGGAGGGTTTCACAGGCATAGAGTGTTGTGGTGAACTGGGATGTTTGGATGCTGTCGCCCCCCCACTCTCACACGTTCACTCAGGTTTGTCGACGGTGGAGTGGCTGGCTGCTTTATGTCCCAGGACTCCCTCATGTCTGTGTTAGCTTCTGGCTCTCCCTTTTAGTTATGCTGTCATAGCTAGTCTTGCCGGAGTCCCTGCTTGCACTCTGCATGCAAAGTACATCATGCTTAACCATTAGAGGACAAAAGCTCACCTAACAATCTCTCCCTCTCTCTCCCCCTCTCCCCCCCTCTCTCTCTCCCTCTCTCTCTCTCTCTCTCTCCCTCTCTCTCTCTCTGTCGAGCTACACATGCTACTTCTGAGATGCCAGTGATCCTGACCCCTTCTGCTCCTCCTCGCTGCCTGACCCATCCTGATGCCCTACTTCTGGTTGGAGTTCTCATCGGTTGAGTTCGCTCGCTGCTGCTGGGGCCCCATATGGACGGCCTGAAGAACTGTTTGGATTGCTGGGGATGGTGCCACCTGGGGGCTGTGGAGATGGCTTGGGGATCACATATGGGGAGCTGTACTGTAATGGCTTGGGACTGCGATTGCTGTAGTGGCTTTGGGGCTGCGGTTGCCATGAGCAGCTTCGTACTCAGGACTCCATCAGTGGACAGTGGATAGATTTTCACCAACGGGACTTCTTGAAAAAACTGGTTGCACAATTGCACTATTTGTCCTTATAGTTCCCTTTTGAGTCTGGTTCCTCTCAAGGTTTCTTCCTCTTATTGTCTCATTGTCTCTTGCCACCATTGCCTCTGGCTTGCTCATTAGGGATAAATTTTGTAGATTCTAGTGTGTCAGGTGACTGTATAAAAAGTTAACTCAATAAATCTAAATTTCTAAAAAAAAAAAAAAGTAAAAAAATTTTTTTTAATAATTTCACAATGTGGAAACTTACACACTGAACTTTGGTGTCCTGTCATAGGCAGCCAAAAGCCTTGTGGTTATTTTCAGTCCAAAATAAACCCAATACAATAATAAACTAAAACAAGGTTAGAGAACCCAGAGAAGAACCTTCATGGACTGCTTTAGATAAAGTTTACACATTTCTCTCACTAGACAAAAAATGATCAAGGTCCTTTATTTAGCTTCATTTGTTAGAAACCTGCAGTGCACCTGTAACACATCTTATAACTGTTTATAAGTATAACTGATGTTCATAAGGATGAACTACAGAGGTCATAGAATTATATTTAAACCGTAATAACCATACAGTGTATAGCAAAAATATTAATGGAAAAAAACAAAAACAGAATAAAACAAAATGGATTATTTATACACCATGTGGCTGTAAGCGTACATCACACCTATAAGATTAGGATCGGTGTAAAGCATGCACACCTGTAGCGGAGGTGGTGATATAAAATCAGAGCTGCCAGGTTGCTGACTGTTCCCAAATCCAATCATAGTGTAACCCTTACAGAAATGTCACATGAACCTCACATGTGAATAAGTGCATTCACTTCACATTTCACACTTTTTGCTTATGTAATTTTTACAGAATATTTATTTTCATGTGTAATTTTTATGAACTGTTATGCTATTTTGCCTGAAAACATTATTCAGTCTCTGTACGTTTGCTGTCCACATGCATGACTAACGCTATGTAGTTTACTAATGAATTAATAAAATATCTTAGTAAAATTAGTCAAATAACCTGTAAATGACCAATATTTACCATTAGTTAGAATTTGACTTGCTGCCTAGCCAATGACATTAGCACTAGTTTATAACTTTTGCACATTATCAAAAGTTGCTTGTAGGTTTCTGGCTGGTGTTTTGTTTGTGAATTATTACATATTGTAAATTGTGTCTTCCACTGCAGCACCTGAGCAGGTAAATAAACAGCAGCAGCAGCAGCAGACCGCACCGGCACCCACTTTTACACACTGCATGAAATGTAAGCATCAGTGCAGTTTTTAATCTTATGAGTGAGTAATGGGAGGGTGACACTGTGATAACAGGCTTTATTTATCCACAAATAACATGCAGATTTACTGTCTGATACTAAACACATCAGTAACTGTAAGGGTTAAAGGTTGATCATAAAATAGCCTCATAATGGTAACAAGCTGTATTTTTCTAGTTCTTACTAAATATTAATTTGGTATTTATAGAAAAATGTGGTATTTTTTTACCTGTAGATATTAATTTTCCATTTGAGATTTAAAGAAATAAATAAATAGTCATTGCTTTGGTAAGAAATTATACTAAATAACAAGTCAGTCATTGTAGTAAAACTTTTATATTTTGAAGGAAAAAACGTTTCAGCTCTTACAGTAAAATCTTTACTTACCATAATTTCACACCGATTCTTCTGAATACCTGTGCTTCACCTGAACTTTTAACACACACACACACACACACACACACACTGTTGTCTGTCCTTTTCGTGTACTTTGTACTTGGATTAGACAATGTGTGCTCAATTTATCAACTTTTAGTTTCTCCTCCAAACACATTTTAAAGTGAAACTGATGAAAGAGTCAATAATCCACTTCGTTCATGTTCATTACACCCAAGACTGAGTCTAAATTCAGCTTAAATGTAGGGGGTGTGTCACTAAGTGTAATATCCAGGTACAACTGCCACTGATTGGCTGTGAACCAACCTTTAGTGGGGCTTAGCCATGCTGACCCATAGACACGAGCTGCCCCAGAAAACCTACTCTATAATGTCTAAATGTCTAGTATTACTCAATATTAATAAAATTCATATAATATTTTAATAGTGGGAAAAGTTACATTTATGGGTATATTATTTGTTTTAGCTGAATGACTTGTTTCTGCTACAATTATTGATTATTATTTAGTACCCATTAGATGATTGATGCCATTACCCACTTATTGCTGATCTATAAAATAAAGTGTTACAGAGATTATAATTCTGGTATCTGTAGCATTATTTACTCAAATATTTATAATTAAAGATGAAAATAGACCCATTAATTATTGTATGATGACATCTGTAATATCGCTCTACTTATTTCCATGATAACAGATGTTAAGTGTTAATTTTGTGGTGCTAATGAACCAGTTAGACTGGTTGATTTAAGTGGTGGTGATTATATTCCCTGGGTACTCACTCAAACGTTCAGCATTGTGCTGAATCATGTGGCGTCCCACAGAGGTTTATTCTAGGCCCTTTACTCGTTTATACATCATTACTGCTTCAGAATTTTACCTCAACAAACCTGTTGATTTATCTTAAAAATATTACTTTTATTATGCTGGATTGTAATTTTTTTTTTTACCACTGTAACTAAATAAAAAACAAAATTAAAGTCAGACACTCTGCTTCACAGACTCCACTCTGAGATTTATGTCCATATATTATAGTCATTTATAGTTTATAGTTTATATAGTCATTATAGTCAGTTATAGTCATTTATAGTCACATTATTATTTCATCATAATTTCATCAACATGTGGACTTTGCTATGAGAGGGGTAAACACGCTGGATCTTGTTTACACAAACATACCCGGCGCGTACCGCGTGGAGCCCCGCCCCCACCTCGGCTACTCAGGACTGTTTTGAGTGCACTGACTGGGATATGTTCAGGGAGGCTGCAACCAACGGTGATTCTATTAACTTGGAGGAGTACATCATCAGTGTCCAGCTACATTGGAAAGTGCATTGATGACGTGACCATCTCCAAGTCCATCACTACACGCTCCAACCAGAAACCGTGGATGACTGCAAAGGTGCGTGCGCTGTTAAATTCCAGAGACTCCGCCTTCAGAGCAAGGGACAAGGCAGCCTTAAGAACAGCAAGGGCCGAACTGTCCCGAGCCATCAGAGAGGCAAAACGCGCACATGCCAAGAAAATTCACGGTCACTTTCAGGACAGCGGAGACACTCGGCGCATGTGTCAGGGCATCCAGGCGATCACAAACTACAAGACAACATCACCTGCTTGTGACAGTGACGCCTCCCTCCCAGATGTGCTGAATGACTTCTACGCCCGGTTTGAAGCACAGAACAATGTGACGGCAAGGAAGACCACACCTCGTACCAATGACCAGGTGATCTGTCTAACCACAGATGAAGTGAGGAACACTCTACACGGAGTCAACCCACGGAAGTCTGCTGGACCAGACAACATCCCTGGCCGGGTGCTCAGGGAATGTGCAGAACAGCTAGCAGATGTCTTTACTGACATCTTCAACGTCTCCCTGAGCAGCGCCGTTGTTCCCACATGCTTCAAGACAACGACCATCATCCCAGTGCCTAAGAAGTCTTCAGTCTCCTGCCTCAATGACTACCGTCCCGTTGCACTCACACCCATCGCTATGAAGTGCTTCGAGAGGCTCGTCATGAGGCACATCAAATCCCACCTTCCACCCTCACTGGACCCCCTGCAGTTTGCGTATCGTCCAAACCGTTCAACAGACAATGCCATCTCCACTACTCTCCATCTGGCTCTCACCCACTTGGACAACAAAGACACTTACGTTAGAATGCTGTTCATTGACTTCAGTTCAGCATTCAACACAATCATTCCTCAGAACCTGATCGAGAAGCTGAGCCTACTGGGTCTGAACACCTCCCTCTGTAACTGGATCCTGGACTTCCTGACTGGGAGACCTCAGTCAGTCCGGATCGGAAACAGCATCTCCAGCACCACCACACTGAGCACTGGGGCCCCCAGGGCTGTGTGCTCAGTCCACTGCTGTTCACTCTGCTAACTCACGACTGCGCAGCAATGCACAGCACAAACCACATCATAAAGTTCGCCGATAACAAGACCATATATGAGCATATAGAGAGGAGGTGAAACATCTATCAGCCTGGTGTAAAGCCAACAACCTGTCTCTGAACGTGGACAAAACTAAAGAGATGGTTGTTGACTTTAGGAGAGCACAGAGTGACCACTCTCCACTGAACATCGATGGATCCTCCATGGAGATCGTGAAGAACATCAAATTCCTTGGTGTTCATCTGACGGAGAACCTCAACTGGTCACTCAACACCAGCTCCATCAGCAAGAAAGCCCAGCAGCATCTCTACTTCCTAAGAAGGCTGAGGAAAGCCCATCTGCCACCCCCCATCCTGACCATGTTCTACAGAGGGACCATCAAGAGCATCCTGAGCAGCTGCATCACTGCCTGGTTTGGGAATTGCACCGCCTCGGATCGCAAGACCCTACAGCGGATAGTGAGGACAGCTGAGAAGATCATCGGATTCTCTCTCCCCTCTGTCACGGACATTTACACCACGCACTGCATCCGAAAGGCCAACAGCATTGTGGACGACCCCACACACCCCACACACACACTCTTCACACTACTGCCATCAGGGAAGAGGTTCCGAAGCATTCGGGCCCTCACAACCAGACTGTGCAATAGTTTTTTCCCTCAAGCCATCAGGCTTCTCAACACGCACAACTGAACTGGAACTAAACTCACACACACACACACACACACACACTCACACTCATTCAACTTCATACATTCATTAAGTTATTACAAACAAATTGGCTTGTTCGACTGTTTACATTGTACATTCCACCACTGCTACTGCTGCTCTGCTCGGTTCTTTTTGCACATCACTGGCACTGCCACTTTAATACTTGTAAATTTGCACATTGCACTGTATACAGATATATATACAGTAGGTTACGGGTTGCTGCTATTTTGTGTTCGTGTACTTGTCCTGTACAGTACTTGTCCTGCACTGTCTCGTGTTGTCTGTTCTGCACTGTTTTGTTTTGCACTGTTGCACTAGGCTGCACACGATGCACTTTATGTGGCTAGGACAACTTAGTCTAGTCCTCAGCTCTGTGTTTTGTATCTCTATATTGTGTGAGGTGACGATGTTTTCATGTAGCACCAAGGTTCTGGAGAAACGTTGTCTCATTTCACTGTGTACTGCGTCAGCTATATATAGTTGAAATGACAGTAAAAGCCTCTTGACTTGACTTGACTCATAATAGTAAGCGCTGTCATTAAAAGAAAAGAGAAGTGGTAAGAAAAGAAGTTTAAAGTAAACATACGACCGGAAAAGGCTTGCAAATGTGTGAAAGTCAGCAGTAAGAGAAGTACGTACACCTCCATCTCGAGCGAGCAAAACGAATAGAAACCTTGTTGCCTTCCTCAGAACTGAAGAGGCTTCGCATTTAAAACCACATCGTACATGTTACAGAACCTTTGATCTGTGTGTTTGGTATGTGCAACCTAATTTATCTGTTCTAAGTTGTTCGTGGCTGTTGGTATGGAATTCAGTCTGTAATCTTCTCGTTAAAATGAAACTAAATAAAGGACCTTGATCATTTTTTGTCTAGTGAGAGAAACGTGTAAACTTTATCTAAAGCAGTCCATGAAGGTTCTTCTCTGGGTTCTCTAACCTTGTTTTAGTTTATTATTGTATTGGGTTTATTTTGGACTGAAAATAACCACAAGGCTTTTGGCTGCCTATGACAGGACACCAAAGTTCAGTGTGTAAGTGAAATTAGTAAAAATAAATAAATAAATAAATAAATAAATAAATAAATAAATAAATGTACTTTTTTTTTTTTTTTTTTTTTTTTTAGAAATTTAGATTTATTGAGTTAACTTTTTATACAGTCACCTGACACACTTGAATCTACAATAGTCCCATTGCCAAGAACAAATTCTATAAAACACCACATACAGTGTGTATCTGAATTACGGTCTTTTTTATTTTATTGTTAAACCTAAGTGTTAAAAAATGGCCCATCTCAAATCAGCTGCACGTTCAGGGGTTTATGATCGAATGTATTTCTGATAGTCACACAAGTGCCTTTGATAGCTCGAGTGGGTGACTTTGTGAAAAATGCAGAAGTCCAGTTTCAGATCTACATGTTACACATGGTGTAGGTTGGGAATTTGATAGGTCTGGCCAAGAGAAATGCTAAAATTTCCAGCTTTTTCCCCTATTTTTTCTTTAAAATATGCCAAAAAACAAGTATTGCTCAGTTTAGCAGCTCACATCTACCAAAATCTACTACAACCCCAAACACACAAGGCGTATTTGAGTCACTTCCTGCAGCCGAGTCGATTCAGATTCAAATCATTTTCTCCAAACAGCATGCAACATCCTCCAGCAAAGCAAGATAACCTGCGTTGTTTAACATGGCAACTCTTAACCTTTTTTAAAGATTTTACCATTTCCACAGATGTGTTTATATTTAGCATCAGTTACATTTAATCAAAATGTATTTATTTTATGGATTTCATAGTTAATTCAGCATGTTGGGAGTTAAACAAAAACTCTGAAGCCCGCCTGAGTCCACTTGCAGTTTTATTTTACACTCCTAAGTGCTTTGGTCAAAGCTGCGTGTACAATATTAAGCAAACGTTCTTTTAGTTAAATCCAACATTTAGTGCTAAAAGGTTTGTACAAACAATATATGCACTTAATAATAATGTACCAAACATCAACACTTTCTCACAAGTAGTCGCTTCATCTGGTCAGAGAGAGAGAAAGAGAGAGAGAGAGAATTACATTTCAAAATGCAGGAATATTGTTATAGAAAGTAAAAATAATTACATTACACATGAATTCTATGTCCTTATTGTCTTCTATATCATTCTTGCCTTCAATCTCCACATCTGCTTTCGCTTGACTGCTGTTTTCTCCTCTTTCACTGAAAAACAAAGCAGTTAAGATTTAAAACTTTAAGTCAGCGTTTCACACCCTCTAACAATAGAGTTCCAGCATCTGTGGTGCTTGGACGCCTAATAAACAGAGCAACACAAACCTTCAAACTGCAATCTGGTCACTTTCTTAAACTGCATCAGGTCCCCGAATGTAGTTTTAGTTCCACAGAAATAAAGTCCCAGGTCGTCTGTCGTGATGCCGATGATGGTGACTATAGCCGTGTTAACCTCGGGGTCTGACTCCAGGATGAAGCGATTCTCATCTCTGTTATAATGAACAGGGAGGATTTTACGAGTGCGGGTTTTCTCAGCTGATATCAGAAGTGTAAAATCGTCTGAACTCAGGAGATACCAGGCCACCTGCTCATGCCCGGTGATGTTACATCGCAGTGTGATGGTATCTGTCGGTCTGACAGTCTGTGTGTGAGGAGATGAAGAGGTGTCTGAAAAACATGAATATCCGTTTTAAAAAAATGGCCACAATTCCCTACTTGCAGTCTTTAGACCAAGACGTTGGGTGTGTGAAGTTTATTTCTCAGTTTTGCACTGCTGCACTTCTAGAAAAGGGAAGTGACGGCAGCGACGAACATCTCAACTTTATAAACTACTCTGTGATTTGTATTTGATATAATAATGTAGACCATATAACATCTAACATTTTGCAGCCAAGGACCCCTTTAACTATAAATAAATTCCACAGACCCCCTCAGTACTGATTTATTTTATGAATATAATCTATTCATATATTCAGCTACACTAACTATTCAGATATTACGCTTATTAATTAAATGTGTGCACTAATATTTCAGCTAATTTTGGAGAGGTTTTTTTTATGCGTAGGTCTTCCTGTTTTTATGTTATTAAAGTTTGGATTAAACTCATTCAATTCTAGTGATAAGCGCTGTCATTAAAAGAGAAGTGGTAAGAAAAGAAGTTTAAAGTAAACATACCAGCGGAAAAGGCTTGCAAATGCGTGCAAGTCAGCAGTAAGAGAAGTATGTACACCTCCATCTCGAGCGAGCAAAACGAATAGAAACCTTTGTGTTCAGAGGTGTTTTTGTGCAGGAAATGTTGCCTTCCTCAGAACTGAAGAGGCTTCGCATTTAAAGCCACATCGCACGTCATCGCACGTCATCGCACGTCATCGCACGTCATCGCACGTCACGGCCTAATGGATAGAGAGTCGGACTTGTAACCCGAAGGAACCTGAAGGTTGTAGGTTCGAGTCTCAGGTCCAGCAGCGATTGTAGGTGGGGGGAGTGAATGACCAGCGCTCTCTCCCACCCTCAATACCACAACTGAGGTGAGACCCTTGGGTAAGGCACCGAACCCCCAACTGCTCCCCGGCACTGCCCACTGCTCCGGGTGTGTGTTCATGCTGTGTGTGTGCACTTGGATGGGTTAAATGCAGAGCACAAATTCCAAGTATGGGTCACCACACTTGGCCACAAGTCACTTCACTTATAGAACCTCTGATGTGTGTGTTTGGCACGTGCAATCTAATTTATCTATGGTCTAAGTTGTTCTGGATTTATACTCAGAATAAAATTGGCTAAAGTTACGAAACTTAAAAAAATACTAAATGTTTGTCCTAACAGTTACCCCATCTATAATCACAATTATATTACTTATTCAACAAATGCCTTTTATGTCAGTTTATCACGTTTATGAAATCATAATAATGAAGCATAACACTTCATTTTTGTCCAATTCTGGAAATATGGAAGTTATGTTTTATTTTCAGGCAAAAACATTATTCCTCTATTGTATGGAATAATTTTACTTTATGCAAATCAGCACCTTCATTAGCACCACAAAATTAACACTTAACATCTGTTATCATGGAAATAAGTAGAGCGATATTACAGATGTCATCATACAATAATTAATGGGTCTATTTTCATCTTTAATTATAAATATTTGAGTAAATAATGCTACAGATACCAGAATAAAATTTCTGTAACACTTTATTTTATAGATCAGCAATAAGTGGGTAATGGCATCAATCATCTAATGGGTACTAAATAATAATCAATAATTGTAGCAGAAACAAGTCATTCAGCTAAAACAAATAGCATACCCATAAATGTAACTTTTCCCACTATTAAAATTATATGAATTTTATTAATATTGAGTAATACTAGACATTTAGACATTATAGAGTAGGTTTTCTGGGGCAGCTCATGTCTATGGGTCAGCATGGCTAAGCCCCACTAAAGGTTGGTTCACAGCCAATCAGTGGCAGTTGTGCCTGGATATTACACTTAGTGACACACCCCCTACATTTAAGCTGAATTTAGACTCAGTCTTGGGTGTAATGAACATGAACGAAGTGGATTATTGACTCTTTCATCAGTTTCACTTTAAAATGTGTTTGGAGGAGAAACTAAAAGTTGATAGATTGAGCACACATTGTCTAATCCAAGTACAAAGTACACAAAAAGGACAGACAACAGTGTGTGTGTGTGTGTGTGTGTGTTAAAAGTTCAGGTGAAGCACAGGTATTCAGAAGAATCGATGTGAAATTATGGTAAGTAAAGATTTTACTGTAAGAGCTGAAACGTTTTACTACAATGACTGACTTGTTATTTAGTATAATTTCTTACCAAAGCAATGACTATTTATTTATTTATTTAAATCTCAAATGGAAAATTAATATCTACAGGTAAAAAAAAATTACCACATTTTTCTATAAATACCAAATTAATATTTAGTAAGAACTAGAAAAATACAGCTTGTTACCATTATGATGCTATTTTATGATCAACCTTTAACCCTTACAGTTACTGATGTGTTTAGTATCAGACAGTAAATCTGCATGTTATTTGTGGATAAATTCAATTCAATTCAATTTTATTTGTATAGCACTTTTAACAATGGACATTGTCACAAAGCAGCTTTAGAAATAAATGGATTAAAAAATTCAAAAAATATATTGTAAATATTTGAATTTATCACTGTGAATTTATCCCTAATGAGCAAGCCAGTGGCGACGGTGGCAAGGAAAAACTCCCCGAGATGATATGAGGAAGAAACCTTGAGAGGAACCAGACTCAAAAAGGGAACCCATCCTCATCTGGGTGCAACAGATAGTGCGATTATAAATAAATCCCTTCTATTATTGTGTACTTTATGGACAAATAGTGCAAATGTACAACCAGTAAATTCATCACGGTTTTTGCAAGAAGTCCGGCTGGTTAAAATCTATTCACTGTCCACTGATGGAGTCCTGAGTACGAAGGTGCTCGTGGCAACTGCAGCCCCAAAGCCACTACAGCAATCACAGTCCCAAGCCATCACAGTACAGCTTCCCATATGTGATCCCCAAGCCATCTCCACAGCCCCCAGGTGGCACCATCCCCAGCAATCCAAACAGTTCTTCAGACCGTCCATATGGGGCCACCCCCAGCAGCAGCGAGCGAACTCAACCGATGAGAACTCCAACCAGAAGTAGGGCATCAGGATGGGTCAGCCAGCGAGGAGGAGCAGAAGGGGTCAGGATCACTGGAATCACTGGCATCTCAGAAGTAGCATGTGTAGCTCGACAGAGAGTGAGAGAGGGAGAGAGAGAGATTGTTAGGTGAGCTTTTGTCCTCTAATGGTTAAGGACAATGTACTTTGTGTGCAGAGCCCAAGCAGGAACTCCAGCAAGACTAGCTGTGACAGCATAACTAAAAGGGAGAGCCAGAAGCTAACACAGACATGAGGGAGTCCTGGGACATAAAGCAGCAGCCACTCCACCGTCAACAAACCTGAGTGAACGTGTGAGAGTGGGGGGGGCGACAGCATCCAAACATCCCAGTTCACCACAACAGTCTATGCCTGTGAAACCCTCCAGACCTGCTCCTGTACCTAAGAAAAAACTATCCACAAAAGGCTTGACTAAACAAATATGTTTTCAGCCTCGACTTAAACACTGAGACTGTGTCTGAGCCCCAAACACTAAGTGCAAGGCTGTTCCATAACTGTGGGGCTTTGTAAGAGAAAGCTCTACCCCCAGCTGTAGCACGCACTATTCGAGGTACCAATAAATAGCCTGCACCTTTTGATCTGAGTAGGCGTGGCGGATCATAAAAGACCAAAAGTTCACTCAGGTACTGTGGCGCGAGACCATTTAGTGCTTGATAGGTCAATAGTAGTATTTTATAATCAATACGAAATGTGATTGGGAGCCAGTGCAGTGTGGATAAGATAGGGGTGATGTGGTCATATCTTCTGGTTCTAGTAAGGACTCTCGCTGCTGCATTCTGGACTAACTGGAGCTTCTTTATGCTTCTACTGGAACATCCAGACAGTAAGGCATTACAATAATCCAACCTAGAGGTAACAAAAGCATGAACTAATTTTTCTGCATCGCGTAATGACAATATATTTCTTATTTTAGCGATATTTCTGAGATGAAAGAAAGCAATCCTAATAATATTATCTATATGAGCTTAAAAGGAAAGACTAGATAATCGATAATCACACCAAGGTCTTTTACTGCTGCACATGATGAAACAGAAAGGCCATCCAGAGTTATTATGTAATCAGAAAGCTTACTTCTAGCTGCATGTGTTCCTAGTACAAGTAATTCTGACAAGACAGAAGTTAATAAGCATCCAGGTTCTAATGTCTTTTACATATTCCTCAACTTTATTAAGCTGGTGTCTGTCATCTGGCTTTGCTGAAACATACAACTGTGTGTCATCAGCGTAACAGTGGAAGCTAATACCATGTTTACGGATAATTTTACCCAGAGGTAGCATATATAAACAAAAGAGCAGGGGCCTAAAACAGAGCCTTGTGGAACACCAAACTTTACCTTAGTACGAGAAGAGAAGTCACCATTTATGTTTACAAACTGATAACGATCAGTCAAATAAGACCTGAGCCAGGAAAGGGCTGTTCCCTTAATGCCTACTACATTTTCTAGTCTATCGAGGAGAATAGCATGATCAATGGTATCAAAAGCCGCACTAAGGTCAAGCAGCACAAGCAAGGAGACACAACCCTGATCAGAGGCCAGTAGTAAGTCATTTACCACTTTAACCAGCGCTGTCTCTGTGCTATGATGAGGCCTAAATCCTGACTGATACATTTCATGAATGTTTATTGAATGTCAAAATTATAGACATACTCAGACAATTTGTTTTAGTAATCTAATTAACATAAAATTAAACCATACCGAATGCATAGCCAGCACCGTTGATCTGAAGCTAGGACTGTTGAATATTAGATCTCT
The DNA here is from genome assembly GCF_027358585.1 of Pangasianodon hypophthalmus. NCBI lineage: Eukaryota > Metazoa > Chordata > Actinopteri > Siluriformes > Pangasiidae > Pangasianodon > Pangasianodon hypophthalmus. The sequence continues at coordinate 635,323 of NC_069718.1, forward strand.
TACGTCTAAAGCGCTTATTGTTAATGAAACCATTACTGATCAGGAGTTTGATGTACTGTGTTTAACAGAAACGTGGATTAAACCAAACGAGTTTGTAGCATTAAATGAAGCTAGTCCTCCCGGGTACAGTTACATACATCAGCCCCGTCTAACTGGCAAAGGAGGAGGCGTCGCAGTCATTTATAATGATAATCTAGCCGTCACACAAAAACCTAGTCATAAATTCAACGCATTTGAAGTTCTTTATTCTAACATAACATACGTAGCCACTAAAAATAAGTCTACCCAGGTGATTCCAGTAATTATTATTTACAGACCCCCAGGGCCATATTCTGAATTCCTGTGTGAATTTGCGGATTTCATCTCTAACCTGGTTGTTTCTTTAGACAAGGCATTAATTGTTGGAGACTTTAATATTCATTTTGATAATCCAGATGACCCTCTGAGAACAGCAGTTGTGTCCATTCTAGATTCTGTAGGGGTTAATCAGAATGTAATAGGACCCACCCATAGTGGTGGTCACACTCTTGATTTAATACTAACATTCGGATTAAATATAGAAAATATAGTCTCATGTCCACAGTCTGAAGCTATCTAAGATCATTACCTCATCTCATTTAAAATGTGTATTAATCATAGTATATGCACCTTGCCACGTCACCGTGTCAAACGTTCGTTCACGTCAACAACTGCACAGAGTTTTATCAGTAACCTCCCAGATTTATCAACCATGATTGGATCACCGTCTGATCCCGAAGAACTTGACCAGGCAACTGAATGTTTAGAATCAACGTTCTGCAACTCACTAGATAAGGTAGCTCCACTTAAAAGAAAAATAATTAGGGAGAAAAAGCTAGCACCCTGGTATAGCGATCACACACGAACTTTAAAACAGACCACTCGAAAACTAGAACGTAAATGGCGTCAAACTAACTTGGTAGTATTTCAAATAGCATGGAAGGAGAGCCTATTGAGCTATAAGAAAGCTCTTAGTGCTGCTAGATCAATGTATCTCTCCACCCTAATTGAAGATAACAGAAATAATCCTAGATTCTTATTTAATACTGTAGCAAAATTAACTAGAAATAAGACCACAATAGAAACACGCACACAATCATTATATAGCAGCGATGACTTCATGAATTTTTTCAATGGTAAAATTGAAAATATCAGGCTAGAAATTCAGACTATTAATTTAAAACCGGACAGTTCTATAACTAACCCTGTAGATGATAATATGATAATATTAGATAAACAACTACAACGTTTTACTCCCCATGAAGAGACTGAACTAATTTCACTAATTTCTTCATCAAAATCATCAACCTGTATGCTAGATCCTTTACCTACTTGTTTCCTCAAACAGATAATTCCTGAAACAATCAAACCTCTTTTAAAGATAATCAATTCTTCCCTTAGCATTGGCTATGTACCTAAATCTTTTAAATTAGCAGTTATCAAGCCCCTGATTAAAAAACCTGACCTCAATCCCTGTCAACTGTCCAACTACAGGCCAATATCAAACCTCCCCTTCATTTCCAAGGTCCTTGAAAAGGTTGTAGCACAGCAGCTATGCTCATACTTACATAGGAATAACATTCATGAAATGTATCAGTCAGGATTTAGGCCTCATCATAGCACAGAGACAGCGCTGGTTAAAGTGGTAAATGACTTACTACTGGCCTCTGATCAGGGTTGTGTCTCCTTGCTGGTGCTGCTTGACCTTAGTGCAGCTTTTGATACCATTGATCATGCTATTCTCCTCAATAGACTAGAAAATGTAGTAGGCATTAAGGGAACAGCCCTTTCCTGGCTCAGGTCTTATTTGACTGATCGTTATCAGTTTGTAAACGTAAATGGTGACTTCTCTTCTCATGCTAAGGTAAAGTTTGGTGTTCCGCAAGGCTCTGTTTTAGGCCCACTGCTCTTTTCTTTATATATGCTACCTCTGGGCAAAATTATTCGTAAGCATGGTATTAGCTTCCACTGTTACGCTGATGACACACAGTTGTATGTTTCAGCAAAGCCAGATGACAGACACCAGCTTAATAAAGTTGAGGAATGTGTAAAAGACATTAGAAACTGGATGCTTATTAACTTTCTCTTACTTAATTCTGACAAGACAGAAGTACTTGTACTAGGACCACATGCAGCTAGAAGTAAGCTTTCTGATTACATAATAACTCTGGATGACCTTTCTGTTTCATCATGTGCAGCAGTAAAAGACCTTGGTGTGATTATCGACTCTAGTCTTTCTTTTGAAGCTCATGTAGATAATATAACTAGGATTGCTTTCTTTCATCTCAGAAATATTGCTAAAATAAGAAATATATTGTCACTACACGATGCAGAAAAATTAGTTCATGCTTTTGTTACCTCTAGGTTGGATTATTGTAATGCCTTACTGTCTGGATGTTCCAGTAGATGCATAAACAAGCTCCAGTTAGTCCAGAATGCAGCAGCGAGAGTCCTTACTAGAACCAGAAGATATGACCACATCACCCCTATCTTATCCACACTGCATTGGCTCCCAATCAAATTTTGTATTGATTATAAAATACTACTATTGACCTATAAAGCACTAAATGGTCTCGCGCCACAGTACCTGAGCGAACTTTTGGTCTTTTATGATCCGTCACGCCTACTCAGATCAAAAGATGCAGGCTATTTGTTGGTACCTCGAATAATGCGGGCTACAGCTGGGGGTAGAGCTTTCTCTTACAAAGCCCCACAGTTATGGAACAGCCTTCCACTTAGTGTTCGGGGCTCAGACACAGTCTCAGTGTTTAAGTCGAGGCTGAAAACATATTTGTTTAGTCAAGCCTTTTGTGAATAGTTTTCTTAGGTACAGGGGCAGGTCTGGAGGGTTTCACAGGCATAGAGTGTTGTGGTGAAATGGGATGTTTGGATGCTGTCGCCCCCCCACTCTCACACGTTCACTCAGGTTTGTCGACGGTGGAGTGGCTGGCTGCCTTATGTCCCAGGGTGCCCTCATGTCTGTGTTAGCTTCTGGCTCTCCCTTTCAGTTATGCTGTCATAGCTAGTCTTGCCGGAGTCCCTGCTTGCACTCTGCATGCAAAGTACATCGTGCTTAACCATTAGAGGACAAAAGCTCACCTAACAATCTCTTCCTTTCTCTCCATCTCTCTCTCTCCCTCACTCTCTGTCGAGCTACACATGCTACTTCTGAGATGCCAGTGATGCCAGTGATCCTGACCCCTTCTGCTCCTCCTCGCTGGCTGACCCATCCTGATGCCCTACTTCTGGTTGGAGTTCTCATCGGTTGAGTTCGCTCGCTGCTGCTGGGGGTGGCCCCATATGGACTGCCTGAAGAACTGTTTGGATTGCTGGGGATGGTGCCACCTGGGGGCTGTGGAGATGGCTTGGGGATCACATATGGGGAGCTGTACTGTAATGGCTTGGGACTGCGATTGCTGTAGTGGCTTTGGGGCTGCAGTTGCCACGAGCAGCTTCGTACTCAGGACTCCATCAGTGGACAGTGGATAGATTTTAACCAGCCGGACCTCTTGCAAATACTGTGATGAATTTATTGGTTGCACAATTGCACTATTTGTCCATATAGTACACAATAGAAGGGATTTATTTATAATTGCACTATCCGTTGCACCCAGATGAGGATGGGTTCCCTTTTGAGCCTGGTTCCTCTCAAGGTTTCTTCCTCATATCATCTCGGGGAGTTTTTCCTTGCCACCGTCGCCACTGGCTTGCTCATTAGGGATAAATTCACAGTGATAAATTTAAATATTTACAATATATTTTTGTGAATCCATTTATTTCTGTAAAGCTGCTTTGTGACAATGTCCATTGTTAAAAGCGCTATACAAATAAAATTGAATTGAATTGAATTGAATTATTCCTATGTAAGTATGAGCATAGCTGCTGTGCTACAACCTTTTCTAGGACCTTGGAGATAAAGGGGAGGTTTGATATTGGTCTATAGTTAGACAGCTGACAGGGTCAAGGTCAGGTTTTTTAATCAGGGGTTTGATAACTGCTAGTTTAAAAGATTTAGGTACATAGCCAATGCTAAGGGAAGAATTGACATGTATTAATTTATAATCAGGGATTACTTTCCCTGAACAGAAATTTCAATAATTAGATGCATCCCTTGGAGTGATCACTTCTTCTAGAAGTTTGGGTAGATGTTATTTCTGTGTAACTATGTGCAGTACTACATGTTGCAAGTGGGGATGCAGATTTTTAGGTATGATCTTGTACTGTAATGGTTAAGAAGGGTTAGGATTAGGGTTAGAGGGTTAGGCTAGATGCGTTCAGCGTGCAAGCAGGGACTCCAGCAGGACTAGCTGTGACAGCACTGACTAACACAGACATGAGGGAGTCCTGGGACATAAAGCAGCCAGCCACTCCACCGTTGACAAACTTGAGTGAACGTGCAATTGTGCAACCAGTAAATTCATCACAGTTTTTTCAAGAAGTCCGGTTGGTTAAAATCTATCAACTTTTCACTGATGGAGTCCTGAGTATGAAGCTGCTCGTGGCAACTGCAGCCCCAAAGCCACTACAGCAATCGCAGTCCCAAGCCATCACAGTACAGTACAGCTCCCCATATGTGATCCCCAAGCCATCTCCACAGCCCCCAGGTGGGACCATCACCAGCAAACCAAACAGATCTTCAGGCCGTCCATATGGGGCCCCAGCAGCAGAGAGCGAACTCAACCGATGAGAACTCCAACCAGAAGTAGGGCATCAGGATGGGTCAGGCAGCGAGGAGGAGCAGAAGGGGTCAGGATCACTGGCATCTCAGGAGTAGCATGTGTAGCTCGACAGAGAGTGAGAGAGGGAGAGAGAGAGAGAGAGAGATGGAGAGAGAGGGAGAGATTGTTAGGTAAACTTTTGTCCTTTAATGGTTAAGGACAATGTACTTTGTGTGCAGAGAGCAAGCAGGGACTCCGGCAAGACTAGCTATGACAGCATAACTAAAAGGGAGAGCCAGAAGCTAACACAGACATGAGGGCTCCTGGGATATAAGGCAGCAGCCACTCCACCATCAACACACCTGAGTGAACGTGTGAGAGTGGGGGGGCGACAGCATCCAAACATCCCAGTTCACCACAACAGTCTATGCCTGTGAACCCTCCAGACCTGCCCCTGTACCTAAGAGAAGCCACAGCTCTGGACACTCTCTGGCCTCAACTGAGGCTACAGCTGTCTACATAGAGCCATAAGCTTTTATCTGTGTGATTCACCATAACGTAACTATAAAGCTTCACTATGCACATTGTCCGAGGTTGGCATACACTCTTTTACCCTCTCCCGATTGATATTTTTCAACAGTGAGATCCTGTACCTGCTTCGTAAGCTCTTTGCAGCCCATGGCTTTCCAGTTTGATGTTAACAAGGAGATGTCAGGAAAATCCTACAGGAACAGCTGTACTTTATTTGGTGTTAATCAGTTTAATGTTGTGTTTGGTGTAAATTAATTAGTATTTAACATGAGTTTGGATGTGATTGGTCGATTCTGAACACTGCCATTTTCTCAATTATAAAAGGGTGTGTAAGCTGGGCATTGGAAGTGTTTTTGTATTTCTTTGTATCCTTAAAACATTTCTGGTTGTTTGTCACTTGATTTTTATAGGTCGCAATTTCACAAAGGCAAAAAGGTTCTCACCTGGTTTAACTTAGGTTTTTGTGATGTAAAAAAAAACAAAACTGCCATTTTAACAGGGGTGTGTGGCCTTTTTATATCCAGTGTATGTGATAGCAGGGTTTCCTCCCTTCAGATCAGACCTAAAATCCTCCCAGAAACAACTTCCCTCTGAATGCTGTATAAATGCTTCATTTCCCTCAATTCCAACATGAGCTGGAATCCATACAAACATTACTGAAACTGTTTGCTGTGAGAGTGTGGAGATAGATTTAATGATGTTACAGTACTATCTCAGCACTGTTCCCCAGACCTGGAGGCCTTCACCATTAACTGCAAACCTTTCTACTCGCCCTGTAAGTTCTCCTCATTCATTCTCGTCGGTGTTTACATCCCGCCGCTTGGGGATGTGCGCGAGGCGCAGCGTGCACTGGCTGACGAGATACTGTGTGTGGAACGGACTAACCCAGACACCTTGGTTATTGTCCTAGTAGACTTTAACAAAGGTAATCTCTCTCATGAACTTCCCAAATACAAACAGTTCATTAAGTGCCCGACTAGAGAGGGGAATGTACTGGATCACTGCTACATCACCATCAGCGGTGCTTATCGTGCTGTCCCTCGCGCTGCACTGGGTCAGTCAGACCACATCATGGTGCACTTGATTGCCAGCATACAGGCAGAAATTAAAACTCTGCAAACCTACTGTGAGGACATCAAAGAAGTGGACCACTGAGGCTGTGGGGGAACTGCAGGAGTATCTGGACTGTACAAACTGGGAAGTTTTCAGGTCTGCCACCAACAGTCTGGAGGAGTACACGGACACTGTGACATCCTACATTAACTTCTGTGAGGACAGCGTCATTCCATCACGCACCAGGGTGACTCACAACAATGATAAACCCTGGTTCACAGCTAAACTCAGACGGCTGAGGTCAGAGAAAGAGGCTGCATTCAGAAGTGGGGATAAAGACAAATACAAAGAGGCCAAGTACAGATTTAGCGAGGAGGTGAGAAGAGCTAAATCAGAGCATGGTGAGAGAATGGAACAGCAACTCTCAGCCAACGACTCTGCCTCTGTCTGGAAAGGGCTTAAGGCAATCACAAACTACAAGCCTAGAGCCCACCACTCTGTGAACGACCTGCGCTTGGCCAACAGCCTGAACGAATTTTACTGCCGCTTTGAAAGACAATGGGACATACCTGATATCCCCCCCCCCCCCCCCCCCCCCCACCAGTCATTGATCTGCAGCAGCCCCCCCCACCGATGCTACACCTGGATCACCCACACAGCCTCACACCTCAGTGTCGCCCTCTCCCTCACCACTCACACCTCTCTCCATCAAAGAGGGAGATGTGAATAGACTGTTTAAACGACTGAACCCCCGCAAAGCCGTGGGCCCGGACGCTGTCTCCCCCTCCACCCTGAAGCACTGTGCCAACCAGCTGTCTCCGGTGTTGACTAACATTTTTAACACCTCACTGGAGACCTGCCATGTGCCAGCCTGTTTTAAAACTTCACAGATTATTCCAGTCCCTAAAAAGGCGAGGATCACAGGACTTAATGATTACAGACCTGTAGCCCTGACTTCTGTGGTCATGAAGTCTTTTGAGTACCTCCTCTTGTCCCATCTCAAGGACATTACAGACCCTCTTCTGGATCCCATGCAGTTTGCCTACAGAGCCAACAGATCTGTAGACGACGCTATAAACGTGGCCCTCCACTTCATCCTCCAGCATCTGGACTCCCCAGGATCCTATGCCAGGTTACTGTTTGTGGACTTCAGCTCTGCCTTCAACACTATCGTCCCATCTCTGCTCCGAGACAAGCTCTCCCAGCTGAACGTGCCGGACTCATTGTGCAGGTGGATCACAGACTTCCTGACAGACAGACGGCAGTTTGTGAGGCTGGGGAAGTACGTCTCGGACTCCTGGATCATCAGCACTGGATCCCCCCAAGGCTGTGTCCTCTCTCCTCTGTTATTCACCCTGTATACCAACAGCTGAACATCTGGACAGCAGTCTGTCAAACTCCTGAAGTTCGCAGATGACACCACCCTCATCGGCCTCATCTCTGATGGAGATGAGTCGGCCTACAGAAGGGAGATGGACTGTCTGGTGTCATGGTGCAGCATGAACAATCTGGAGCTCAACGCTCTCAAGATGGAGCGGAGATGATAGTGGATTTCAGGAGGGACCCAGCCCCCCACCCACCCGTCATCCTCCGTGACACTCCGGTGACCTCTGTCGAGTCCTTCCGCTTCCTGGGTACCACCATCACCCAGGAGCTTAAGTGGGAGCAGAACATCAGCTCCCTCACCAAGAGGGCTCAGCAGAGGCTGTACTTCTTGCGGCAGCTGAAGAAGTTCCACCTCCCCGTGAGGATGATGGTCAACTTCTACACTGCCATCATCGAATCTATTCTCACTTCCTCCATCACAGTCTGGTTTGCTGCTGCCACGGCCAGGGACAAGGCCAAGCTGCAGCGCGTCATCCTCTCTGCTGAGAAGGTGATCAGCTGCAACCTCCCATCACTCCAGGACTTGTAGGTCTCCAGGACCCGGAGACGTGCAGCCAGGATTGCAGCCGACCCCTCTCACCCCGGACATGTACTCTTCCAGCCCCTCCCCTCTGGCAAGAGGCTTCGGTCCATCAGGACCAGGACCTCACGCCACAAGAACAGCTTCTTCCCCGCTGCAGTCAGCCTGCTGAACAGTGCCCCAATTCCCCTCAGGTGACCCCCCAACCTACTGACAGTCACTCTCCCCTCTGAAGCTGCAATAGTTTTTCTACCTCCCATGTTTATTCACTCTTTTTGTACATAACTGTTTCTATTATTATTTTAATTCATTCTATCTTGTCTGCTGTTCACAAATTTCATATTTATATATAGCATGTTCATATTGCACCATATTGCACCATCTTATATCTTATATCTTTGATTCTGCGTCTGCACCTGACATCAAGACAAATTCCTAGTACTGTAAAGTGGTCTTTACTGTACCTGGCAATAAACTGTTTCTGATTCTGATTCTGAATAATTTCATGGACTAGATCTTGTCTGCATGTAGAGGTCTCACTCTGGATACTCATGACTGCTGATAGAGAGTCTGAATATACTGCTATCCTCTCAGGAGTAAACCTCCTCAAGCCATTGAAGAGCCATTATGAGAGCATCCAGCTCAACTGAAAAGACTGCTAGATAGTCAGATGTTCTTTTTAATGATATCTGATGCTGAGGGATGTACATGGCTGCTTCTGTTCTTCCTGTACTTGGGTCCTTTGAACCATCAGTATACTGAATTGTGTCTCCATAAAAGTTGTCTAAATAGTGCTGTAATATGTGACAGTCCCGTTACATACTTCCATATCCACTATGGGCGTATATAGCCATCACAAGATGTTAGCATTGCCCAAATCCCTTGTTCCACAGTTTCCCACCCATCCAAAGCTACTTAGCTTGGTGTGACCATACTCCCAACAATCCTCAACAATCTGCTTAATGGCACGGCTATGCACCAGTATGCCACTGTTAGTTTTAAATGCCTTGCTGGTAATGGTGACTCACCCACCTCCACTTGTAATGTCCTCCACACAACCAAAATAATCACTGTGTGCATGGAGTGAATTTCAGACAGACAGGTCGACTAAAACCACATCCTGCTACTTCTAGGCCATTTTAGAAGGCCATGTAACAGGTTTATCACTTTTTTTTAATCCAATTCACCACTCTAGTGCTATTTTTAGCATGTGTGTAGCCTCAGCCAAAGCTTGGTGGGACTGATGCTTTTATCATGACCTGATAATCTTTTGTTGAGCCTACAAATATTACTTTTTTCTATCATCACATTTCTGGCAAGCATTTTCAAACAAAATCTCTGCATACTGTACGTAATCTGTCACTGTTAGCATGAGAGTGTAAAATAAAAATTCACATGAATATGAACTCAATCACAAGCAGATTTAACGATTATATGCAGTTTCAGAATCTGTTTAATAACTAATTTTTAACAGATTTCATTGGCATGATGAACATAGAGTGTGGACACCAGATTGCACACATGCACATACATACCAAATAAATAAATATTAAAAGCAAAAAAGAAGATGCATAAAAATGACCTAAAATGCACAATGCACAATTAAATTTCAAGTGCTACACACACACACACACACACACACACACACACACACATTTAAACATTGCGTGTGTGCGCGCGTGTGTGTGAAGTGGTTTAGAAAGGATGTTTAATCATGCTTTGCTTAGTGTGCTGATGCAGTTTTGATCTGAAACCCAAGAGCAAGATTTCATTTGTACCAGAAGCTCGAGATGGAAGCCTACCTGTTATTTTTTCTGCTGTCTTGCATGAATATGAAAGTTGTTTCTGCTGGTATGTTGAGTTTATGTTTACCTCTATGATAATTATTGCAGGTACCTTTGTAGCGATGGTTATGAAAACAGTCATACTGACAACATGGAACTGTATATGTGGTATATATGTGAAGTGTATTTAAGTTATTAATGTAAAGACAGTAAAACTTTCAGCATAGCACACAAATATGGTATGGTTTTTAAATGTCTGGAAGAACAGGAATATTGAGAGATCTGGCAAATGTTATAGATACCATTTTACACCTTTATAGCGTCCTCCATAATGTTTAGGACAAGGGCATAATTTGATTTGCCTCTGTACTCCACCATTCTAAATTTGTACTCAAACACGTGTTGTTAAAATGCACATTCTTAGATTTTAATAAAGGACATTTTTATACATTTTACTTTTACCATGTAGAAATTACAGCACTGTTTCTACACTGCAAGATACTATTGAGCCACAAAAACAGGGTGGCCAGGTTGCAGTTTTTAAAATGTACTTAAAAGTGCATGCAGAGTTCTGGAAAAAGATCTTCAGTTCAATTCAGTTTTATTTGTATAGTGCATATTGTCATAAAACAGCTTTACAGAAAAGTATAAATTCAGGATATAAATTGTAAATTTATGAATTTATCCCTAATGAGTGAGTCAAATGTGATGATGGTGTGAGCTGCTGAGCTACTTATGAATATGAGCATCAGAGTTATTTCTGAATTCATTATAGTTATAACTTAAAGTTTATTGTATCGAACTGAAGTTATTTACTGTTCAGTGATGGAGACTTAAGTGCAAACTGTTCTTAGCAACTGCAGTCCTAACGCTCTCCAAGAAAGAACATCCACAGCCATGTTGATGGTTTCTGTGTGGCACCATCCACAGTAATCTCATGGTGATCTTTAGGTTGTCCTAAATGTTGGAGGCCCTCAGCAGCAGTGAGTGATTTTCAGGTGATGAGAACTCCAACCAGAAGTAGGGCATCAGGATGGATCAGGCATGTCTGGAGAGCAGAAGGGGTCAGGATCACTGGCATCTCAGGAGTAGCATTATTAAAATCTGAGAATGTGCACTTTAACCACATGTGAATTGTTTGAGTACAAATTGTTGGCTGAGCTGCTATTAATCCTAAGAATAGATAATAAACCTGTATCAGCTGAACAAAGTGCTTGAGGTGGGTTATACTATTCCAGAAGATCAGTAAGATACAACATTAAACCATTCAGAGCTTTACACATCAAACAGCAAAACTCTGTAGTCAATTCAAAACCTAAAAGGCAGCCAAAGTAAACGAAATAAAAATTGGAGTAAAGTGATCTGACCTTTCTTTCCTTGTCTTCTGTTGGCTAGAAGTTTTCCGCTTTGAACTAAAACTCAACTAGACATTCATCCTGTGTTAACTGTTAAAAAATGTGACAAAAATTTTCCACCAAACGTAGCCATTGACGCATGGGATGATTTACACAAACACATTTCGTACACCATGCTAAACTGGAGGCTATAAGCTACATTAGCCTCGCATCACCTGGGTTAAAATGAAAGAAAAACTTCAGGCATCAAACACATCTCTCGGTAAAGGAGCACCTGTGCACATTTTATATTTAACTTCCATTAAGATTTATTCATTTTTTCCAGATACATCTCTGTCGAATTTCAAATCACCTGACACTCTGACTGTCAGAGAGAAAGACAATATCACACTGTTGTGTGACATCACTGATCATGAAGATGTGGCCTGGTATCTTCTGAGTTCAGACAGGTTTACACTTCTGATCTCAGCACGGAAAACTCGCACGCGTAAAGGCCTCCCCGTTTATTATAACAAAGATGAGAAACACTTTGCACTGAAGCCAGACAGTGAGATTAAAATGGCTATCTTCACCATCATCAGCCTAAGGGAGGACGATCAGGGACTTTATTTCTGCGGAACTGCATCCAAGCCAACAGAGTTGCATTTTGGCAGCGGTACCAGACTGCAGTTTGGAGGTTTGTACACTTTTATTTATTTTTTAATTAATATGTATATTAGGCTTTTATCATTGCATTGAGCTTACATGCAAAAAAAAAAAGAAGTAGATACAAGATGGAAATCCATCAACTCACACATCACACCTTTACAATCATGCCCAGACTGTGTTTATAGACTAGCAACACAAACACACTAAAAAATGATTCAGTGGTTCAGTAAATAAGACAAAAACAAATAATGTGATTTTTTTTACACAAAAACTAAATTATTAGAATTACTTAAATTACTTAAACTACTTAAAATGTTTTAAGTTCTAAATTAATTCATGTAAATATGCAGCCAAAACCCAAAGTGTATATTTTATTTACTTTACTGGGTTAAATTTAATATTATTTTGCAAAAGCTCACTAAACTAGAAAAAAAAAGAATTGATGTTTATTTAAATCGATTGCATACTGAAGTGAGGGTGTGGTTTTTGAACACAAATTGCATATTTTTCACAGAACTATAAATTGATTTAATTTTGAGCATTATGGATGTGTTGTTTCAATATTTCAATACTTCTTGCATTGTGTTGGCTTTAAGGCTTATTGTATTATGAAATGTTTTGAAAGATTAAGTGTTTCAGTAAAGTCTTCTTGGTTTCCATCACATCTTCTCATCCACACCACAACTGTTACATCTCTCTCTCTCTCTCTCTCTCTCTCTCTCTCTCACACACACACACACACACACACACACACACACACACACACACACACGACATGTGGTTTGCTGTTTCGGTTTTGGTGAAGAGGATGCGAAATACTGACTTAGTAACACTGTTTTGGTTGTCTTAATTCTTCTCAGACAAAAGCAAAGAAACAAGTTTCTCTACTCAAAAACCACATGAAGAAGAAGTGGAGACTACAGGTAATAAACATAAAAAGCACAATTCACCTCTGTGATTAAATTTGTATTCAGAAAGCAGCATTTAAAAGTCTCTCTCTCTATCTCTCTCTCAGGTACAGGGAGTGTGTGTGAGAGAGTGTTAATGTTTGGTGGTGTGGGCGTGGCCATGTTCCTCCTCCTCCTCGCTACTGTTGTTGCATGCACCGTGATCAAACATGGACAATATCATCGGCCATGAGTTAAAATTATGTTGATGAAAGTTAATGCTTTAAAAGCTTTAAAAAAGTTTAAATATATATATATATATATATATATATATATATATATATATATATATATATATATATAATGTATTTAATTCTGTATTGCAATTTGATGTTATTCTCCTTTTTATAGTTCAGTAATGTTCAGCTTCACCTCTAGAGGTCTCTGTCTCTTTAATACTGACTGTTTATCTACATTCTACCAGCTTCAATTTTCTGCTGATCATGTTTTTATTGAAGAATCTTCTATTTAAATTTAATAGATATAGAGTGGCAATTGAGTGTAAAGTGTTGGAAACTGTGAGAAGTGAATTCATATAAAATATTTTGCGACCTAGGGGGAGTTAGGGGGGCTGTATGGTGAAATTAATGGACACTGATTGGGGGAACCCCTCATCAATCTCTAACACACCATCGATTGGAATGCCTGTGTCAATACATTCCAGGCATCAATGGTTGGTTGCTCAGTGTGTGGTGGGCAGGACCCCCAGGGGAGGATGTAAAAAGTTAGAATTGCGGATTTGGGGTTTAGGGTTAGAGTTCTGGGTGGTGGGAGTGAAGAGGGGAAAAGGGTGCAAAGTGCACAGTTAGTTTTTTTTGGATGTGTTGATGCTCTAAGCTGGCGTGGCTGCGACCAACAATAGCCTGGTTCAATAAACTGCTTATGCAAGAAACTCTCTTCTGTGTCACTGTGGGGAAAGATGTTATAATATCATGCACATATTACATGATGCAGATTCTGGGAATTTATTTCTGGAAAACTACCACCAAGCTGGCAGACTGCAGTTTTTAAAGGTTTTAATTATTTAAATTATTAAATACCTGACCAGAAAATTGCTTCCCTTACATAAAAAAATCACATACATTTCACGTGTGATCATATGATTTTCACATGTGAATATGTGATCACATGTGGGGAAAATAGTGTTTGTTTATTTATTTATTTATGTGTGTATGTATGTTTAAGGGCATGAAATATCTGTTGTAAGCTATAACCTCAAAAACACATTGGTATACAGGATCACCAAAGCCACAGGGTTCTGTTCAAGGTTCTTGACTCACTAAACTTCAAGGAGTTCCAAAATTTAAAAACTCTTCAATGTTGACCTCTCCATTGAAATTCTCAGAAGGCTCTTTTAGGTAACTGACTGTGAAATGATAGGTCCACTGGGTCCAATGCCTCACCTGCCCTATGAATCATGAGATGGGTTGGGGGCAGGAGTCAGGGCTGAGATGTGGTTGAGGACAGGACTCAGGGATATGACAGGGTTGAGGACAGGTCTCCGGGATGAGAAGGGGATGGGGACAGGACTCAGGGATGAGAAAAGGGTGGGAACAGGACTCAGGGATGAGAAAAGGGTGGGAACAGGACTCAGGGATGAGAAAAGGGTGGGAACAGGACTCAGGGATGAGATGGGGAAGTTCTGGGAACTCCAGGATTTCATCACACAGAGAAAGTCGTCACTTCCGGTTTTCGAATTGTTTTACCGGGAGTTTCTTGTCTGCGTCAGCATCTTAACTTTACTGTTTCTTTCTTTTTTAAATCAATAATTTTGCTCTATTGTTTTCATCTGTTGTATTTTTCACATTCTATTCTACCATATTTTCAACAACATTTCTCCAGGACCAAGGTGCTACATAAGATGACACAGAACAACACAACTACAGGGACTACATAATTTATACATAAAGTGCACAAGTGCAAACGTGCAGACAGCACAAGACAGCACAATGACTACAGCGCCGACCAGTACACAGTTCTGTTTTAAAAGTGACCTAGTGACAATAGTGCAAATATTACAAGAGTACGATATAAGTAGCTGAAAATAGTGTAAACACTAGTGTAGAGGTGCGCATCCAGACTCTAGAGAAGGTTAGTGAGAGTGAGAGCAGTGTAGTTTCTGGAGGGGAAAGTCTGGATGCCTTAGGCGGAGTTAGCAATCCCCCAACTCCGGCATTAGAGCCCTCACTGCTGGGATACTCACTGCATGTCTGTGTTAGCTTCTGGCTCTCCCTTTTAGTTATGCTGTCTTAGCTAGTCTTGCCGGAGACCCTGCTTGCACTCTGCATGCAAAGTACATCGTGCTTAACCATTAGAGGACAAAAGCTCACCTAACAATGCCATACGTACGTAACATACGTAGCCACTAAAAATAAGTCTACCCAGGTGATTCCAGTAATTATTATTTACAGACCCCCAGGGTCATATTCTGAATTCCTGTGTGAATTTGCGGATTTCATCTCTAACCTGGTTGTTTCTTTAGACAAAGCATTAATTGTTGGAGACTTTAATATTCATTTTGATAATCCAGAAGACCCTCTGAGAACAGCAGTTGTGTCCATTCTAGATTCAGTAGGGGTTAATCAGAATGTAATAGGACCCACCCATAGTGGTGGTCACACTCTTGATTTAATACTAACATTCGGATTAAATATAGAAAATATAGTCTCATGTCCACAGTCTGAAGCTATCTCAGATCATTACCTCATCTCATTTAAAATGTGTCTTAATCATAATATATACACCTTGCCATGTCACCGTGTCAAACGTACGTTCACGTCAACAACTGCACAGAGTTTTATCAGTAATCTCCCAGATTTATCAACCATGATTGGATCACCGTCTGATCCCGAAGAACTTGACCAGGCAACTGAATGTTTAGAATCAACGTTCTGCAACTCGATAGATAAGGTAGCTCCACTAAAAAGAAAAATAATTAGGGAGAAAAAGCTAGCACCCTGGTATAGTGATCACACACGAACTTTAAAACAGACCACTCGAAAACTAGAACGTAAATGACGTCAAACTAAATCGGTAGTATTTCAAATAGCATGGAAGGAGAGCCTTTTGAGCTATAGGAAAGCTCTTAGTGCTGCTAGATCAATGTATCTCTCCACCCTAATTGAAGACAACAAAAATAATCCTAGATTCTTATTTAATACTGTAGCAAAATTAACTAGGAATAAGACCACAATAGAAACACGCACACAATCATTATATAGCAGTGATGACTTCATGAATTTTTTCGATGGTAAAATTGAAAATATCAGGCAAGAAATTCAGACTATTAATTTAAAATCTGACAGTTTTATAACTAACCCTGTAGATGATAATATAATAATATCAGATAAACAATTACAATGTTTTACTCCCCTTGAAGAGACTGAACTAATTTCACTAATTTCATCATCAAAATCATCAACCTGTGTGCTAGATCCTTTACCTACTTGTTTCCTCAAACAGATAATTCCTGAAACAATCAAACCTCCTTTAAAGATAATCAATTCTTCCCTTAGCATTGGCTATGTACCTAAATCTTTTAAATTAGCAGTTATCAAGCCCCTGATTAAAAAACCTGACCTTGATCCCTGTCAGCTTTCTAACTATAGACCAATATCAAACCTCCCCTTTATCTCCAAGGTCCTAGAAAAGGTTGTAGCACAGCAGCTATGCTCATACTTACATAGGAATAACATTCATGAAATGTATCAGTCAGGATTTAGGCCTCATCATAGCACAGAGACAGCGCTGGTTAAAGTGGTAAATGACCTACTGCTGGCCTCTGATCAGGGTTGTGTCTCCTTGCTGGTGCTGCTTGACCTTAGTGCAGCTTTTGATACCATTGATCATGCTATTCTCCTCGATAGACTAGAAAATGTAGTAGGCATTAAGGGAACAGCCCTTTCCTGGCTCAGGTCTTATCTGACTGATCGTTATCAGTTTGTAAACGTAAATGGTGACTTCTCTTCTCATACTAAGGTAAAGTTTGGTGTTCCGCAAGGCTCTGTTTTAGGCCCACTGCTCTTTTCTCTATATATGCTACCTGTTACAACCCCAATTAGTCTAGGGGTATGTGGGGAATAACACTTATTGGATTATTAAAATATAAGTGGTGTGCGGGTAATCACGGACCAGTAACCAGTAGTGCAAAACAATCCACGTGATTTATTTATCAATATACAAGTAGTGAAGTGTGTAGTGTCAGGTGAGAGTGGTAATATTTACAAACTATTTACAGTAACACTGAACAGGACACCAAAGGGGAAAAAGGGACGCGAGCGGCACCAAAGCAAAGAAATGAACAAAACAAAACAAGTCTACCTATTTAGCCCTCTAACCTAACTACAACAAAAGATAGAAAATAAATCTTCAGCATCCAGGACGCTCTAACTACCTACTCTAACTAGCCAAACCAAAAGTACAGAGGGTGGTGCTCGCTCCTAACCTAGTGTGTCTAATACAAACGGACCTCCTGCGTGCTGCACCATGTATGTCACGTGACGTACTTACCTGTCCCCTTTTCCCCAACACTAACAAAGTCACAACTGGGGTAACAAACAACAAATTTACCATGCAAACACGTGACTAGCACAAAGCGGGGAAACATGGAACAATTGACATACAAGGACAAACACAGTAAGGCAGTGTAACTTAACACTGAACAAACAGAGACACAACAGCGTTTTAGTTTAACGTAACCAGGACAACAACGACTTTTTTTGAGTGAATGGCAGCGGGTTTTAAATAGGCGGGGTCAGAGGTTGATTGGATGTCACGGTCGATGACATCAGCGGGGTTAATTGAGACAGACAGGAACGTTATCCAATGGGGCGACAGCTGCAGAGAGAGAGAGAAAGAGAGGGAGGGTGAGAGAAAAGGGGGAGAGAAGTCAACACAAAAACACGTGGACATACCCCAGAACGTAACACTACCTCTGGGCAAAATGATCCATAAGCATGGTATTAGCTTCCACTGTTACGCTGATGACACACAGTTGTATGTTTCAGCAAAGCCAGATGACAGACACCAGCTTAATAAAGTTGAGGAATGTGTAAAAGACATTAGAAACTGGATGCTTATTAACTTTCTCTTACTTAATTCTGACAAGACAGAAATACTTGTACTAGGACCACATGCAGCTAGAAGTAAGCTTTCTGATTACATAATAACTCTGGATGACCTTTCTGTTACATCATGTGCAGCAGTAAAAGACCTTGGTGTGATTATCGACTCTAGTCTTTCTTTTGAAGCTCATGTAGATAATATAACTAGGATCGCTTTCTTTCATCTCAGAAATATTGCTAAGATAAGAAATATATTGTCAATACACGATGCAGAAAAATTAGTTCATGCTTTTCTTACCTCTAGGTTGGATTATTGTAATGCCTTACTGCCTGGATGTTCCAGTTGATGCATAAACAAGCTCCAGTTAGTCCAGAATGCAGCAGCGAGAGTCCTTACTAGAACCAGAAGATATGACCACATCACCCCTATCTTATCCACACTGCACTGGCTCCCAATCAAATTTCGTATTGATTATAAAATACTACTATTGACCTATAAAGCGCTAAATGGTCTCGTGCCACAGTACCTGAGCGAACTTTTGGTCTTTTATGATCCGTCACGCCTACTCAGATCAAAAGGTGCAGGCTATTTGTTGGTACCTTGAATAGTGCGTGCTACAGCTGGGAGTAGAGCTTTCTCTTACAAAGCCCCACAGTTATGGAACAGCATTCCACTTAGTGTTTGGGGCTCAGACACAGTCTCAGTGTTTAAGTCTTGGCTGAAAACATATTTGTTTAGTCAAGCCTTTAGTGAATAGTTTTCTTAGGTACAGGGGCAGGTCTGGAGGGTTTCACAGGCATAGAGTGTTGTGGTGAACTGGGATGTTTGGATGCTGTCGCCCCCCCACTCTCACGCGTTCACTCGGGTTTGTTGACGGTGGAGTGGCTGCTGCTTTATGTCCCAGGATCCCTCATGTCTGTGTTAGCTTCTGGCTCTCCCTTTTAGTTATGCTGTCATAACTAGTCTTGCCGGAGTCCCTGCTTGCGCTCTGCATGCAATGTACATTGTGCTTAACCATTACAGGACAAAAGCTCACCTAACAATCTCTTCCTCTCTCTCTCTCACTCTCTGTCGAGCTACACATGCTACTTCTGAGATGCCAGTGATCCTGACCCCTTCTACTCCCAGACCTGCCTGACCCATCCTGATGCCCTACTTCTGCTCCTCCTCGCTGCCTGACCCATCCTGATGCCCTACTTCTGGTTAGAGTTCTCATCGGTTGAGTTCGCTCGCTGCTGCTGGGGACCCATATGGACGGCCTGAAGAACTGTTTGGATTGCTGGGGATGGTGCCACCTGGGGGCTGTGGAGATGGCTTGGGGATCACATATGGGGAGCTGTACTGTACTGTACTGTACTGTAATGGCTTGGGACTGCGATTGCTGTAATGGCTTTGGGGCTGCAGTTGCCACGAGCAGCTTCGTACTCAGGACTCCATCAGTGGACAGTGGATAGATTTTAACCAACTGGACTTCTTTCAAAAACTGTGATGAATTTACTGGTTGCACAATTGCACTATTTGTCCATAAAGTACACAATAATAGAAGGGATTTATTTATAATCGCACTATCCGTTGCACCCAGATGAGGATGGGTTCCCTTTTGAGCCTGGTTCCTTTCAAGGTTTCTTCCTCATATCATCTCAGGGAGTTTTTCCTTGCCACCGTCGCCTCTGACTCGCTCATTAGGGACAAATTCACATATTTACAATATATTTTTTGTGAATCCATTTATTTCTGTAAAGCTGCTTTGTGACAATGTCTGTGATCTCTGTGACCAGCAAAAGTTTATGATTCTTACACATTTTTTCAGCAAGATAATCTTCACTAATGAACACAAGCTTTATGAATTTTGAAGCTTGAGTACAATCAGTAGAAGTAAAAAGCTAAAGTTAGGCTACAAACCAACTACACCACGGTCACATGACTTCAGTATTACATTTACATTTACATTTATGGCATTTGGCAGACGCCCTTATCCAGAGCGACTTACAATAGTGCTTTGAAGTCTATCAAAAATACATTCTGATACTGACTCACTAGGTCACAATCTAGGAATATCATCAGTCCAAAACTCTGCTGGGCAGGTGTTTTTTTTTTTTTTTTTTTTTTTTTTTTGTGAAAGTGCTAATTTAAGTATTTTATGAAGAGGTAAGTCTTTAGACGTCGTTTGAAGACTGCCAGTGACTCAGCTGTTCGGACATCTAGGGGAAGTTCATTCCACCACCTTGGTGCCAGAACAGAGAAGAGTCTCGATGCATGCCTTCCTTGTACCCTGAGAGATGGAGGGATCAGTCGAGCAGTGCTAGAGGATCGGAGGGAGCGTGGTGCCGCTCGAGGTGTGATAAGTGCTTTGAGATAAGTGGGTGCTGGTCCGTTTTTGGCTTTGTAGGCGAGCATCAGTGTTTTAAATCTGATGCGGGCAGCTACAGGAAGCCAGTGGAGGGAGTGCAGCAATGGGGTGGTGTGGGAAAATTTAGGAAGGTTGAAAACCAGTCATGCAGCTGCTTTCTGGATCAGTTGCAGAGGACGAATGGAGCTCAGAGGCAGAGCTGCCAGGAGAGAGTTGCATATCTTCTGGGATTGTCCTCACACACAGCTATTTTGGACTGAATTCTCTAATGGTATCAATCGCAGTGTGCTCCAGGGTTTCTCTTTGCTTTTCAAGGATGTACTGTTTGGCTTCTTTAATATACAAAAAGATCAAATTAATGAATATTTTATTATTAACCTATTATTACTTCTTGCAAAATTTCATATTCACCGCAGTAAATTCACTCATCAAAATCCTTTATTTATTGTTTTTAAAAAAGAGGTTCAACAGTATATCCAAACTATTTCATCTTCCAAGAATCTTAAAGCTCTTAAAACAGTTAATTTAGTTCATCTTTTTAACTTCTTTTGTTAAAGCTTTCGTTTTGTATTATTTACTTATTGTTACATATGTCTACAAATGGTGCTTTGCATGTAATGTCACTTCTTTGTACGTAAAAAATATTAATAATAAAAAAAGGTGAACTAATTCCAGTACAGAACCTATAGGATGTTGCGCATGCGCGACTGAACGGATCCCGACTCGTTCTTCCCGCCCCATCACTAGTGAGCGACCGCGTGTCAAGCGCAGCCTTAACGCCCTGGAGTGAGGAGTCTTTCCGCTGAGGAGCCAAAACCTCCTGGAAAATGTAAGAATGCGCTCTATTTCTTCTGTAAAACGTGGTTCATGAGTCTGAAAAAAGATTGGGCCGGTGTGCTCGGCTAGCTGTGTGCTGTCTGTCTGCTCTTTGGGTTGTTTGTTTGGTTTCGTTTTCTGAGCTTGTTCCCGCAGGCTGCTCGTTACTTTCTGGCAGGGGCTCTTTTCCTTATTCAGACTCTCCTCCGCTCTTTTTCTTATTCAGACTCTCCTCCGCTCTTTTTCTTATTCAGACTCTCCTCCGCTCTTTTTCTTATTCAGACTCTCCTCCGCTCTTTGTCTTATTCAGACTCTCCTCTGCTCTTTTCCTTATTCAGACTCTCCTCCGCTCTTTTCCTTATTCAGACTCTCCTCCGCTCTTTTCCTTATTCAGACTCTCCTCCGCTCTTTTTTCTTATTCAGACTCTCCTTTTCCTTATTCAGACTCTCCTCCGCTCTTTTCCTTATTCAGACTCTCCTCCGCTCTTTTCCTTATTCAGACTCTCCTCCGCTCTTTTTTCTTATTCAGACTCTCCTTTTCCTTATTCAGACTCTCCTCCGCTCTTTTTCTTATTCAGACTCTCCTCCGCTCTTTTTGACGACTGTCCCAGCCTGTGAACGCATCCTGGAAGGGAACGCTGCAGGAGAAGGGGAAAGCGAGGGGGCATTGCGACTGAACTTAACTTCAGTTTAATGCATCAGCTGAAGTTGCTTATGGATCACCTTCAGCCTGGGCCTGGATGTGATCGCTTTGTTATGCGGCGCTCACCTGAAGTGGCTTTTCAGTGGATTTTACCTGTGTCTCAGGACAAGTTTTTAATCTTTTCTTGCCATTGGACACCATGCCTTTGTCGCGGAGGTGTGAATCTTTGCAATCTTTGCTCGCTGTGCCGTTTTCTGAGCTTGTTCCCGCAGGCTGCTCGTTTTTGACTTTCTGGCAGGCCGGTGTGCTCGGCTAGCTGTCTGCTCTTTGGGTTGTTTGTTTGGTTGGTTGTTTGGTTTCGTTTTCTGAGCTTGTTCCTGCAGGCTGCTCTGGCAGGGGCGGTGTGCTCGGCTAGCTGTCTGCTCTTTGGGTTGTTTGGTTTGGGCTTGCGTCTGTTTTTAAGAGCAGTTTTGGTTGCTGATCTCTAAAGACTGACTTGTTCTCGAGTTTTGAAGTTCTCCTATTTCAGCTAAATATGAACAAAGTTAGCCATTGCTGTGGTTTATCACCCCCAAAACCAAATAAGGATTTTTAAATTGAGTTTGCGAACTTCTTAGGAGATTGTTCTGCGCCATGGCCGGCTTTTGATTGTGGGGGATTTTAATATCCACATTTGTTGTGAATTAAACTCCTTGGCTAGGGATTTTATTAATCTGATTGACTCTTTTGACTTTACTCAAGTGGTGAATGGTCCATCTCACAAACTGGGCCACTCATTAGACCTTGTGTTGGTGCATGGTATTTCAATTTGTGAACTCGAAATTTTTGATTTGAGTTTTTCTGATCATATGCCTGTTACATTGACCTGCTCTTTTTCGAATGAAGTTTCAAAAACTACGATGGTTTCACAGCAGATTCGTACCTTTAGTCCATCTTCTAATGCTGATTTCTCTGCTTTATTCAAGGAGGCTTTTCAAACTTATTGTTTTGATTCTCTTTCAGATCTGTTTAATATTGATGAGCATCTTATGTTATTCAGTTCCATCAGTACTGACATAATGAATTCTGTGGCTCCACTAAGAGATAAACCGCATAATTCTAAAACTGAACCTTGGTTAACTAGCACCAGACTTGAACTTAGACGGGTTTATTGTAGAGCTGAACAAAAGTGGAAGAAAGATAAATTACAAGTGTCTTCTGAAATATTACGTGAGTCACTCATTAGATACCAAAAATCAATCAAAGCGGCAAAGTCTGCATACCTCTCTGACATTATAGCGAAAAACTGTCATAAACCTAAAATGCTTTTTACTGGTTTAAATTCGGCTGTGAGTGCTGTGAGTGCTGTCTGTCTTAATGCATCAACTGCAGTATGTGATAGCTTTTTAAAGTTTTTCACAGACGAAATTGTTGAAGTAAGACAGAATATTGTATCTTTAAACTGCGATGTGTCTGTTTTCTCTCCGTGTGCTTTGTCCTTTAAGGAATTCCAGTCAGTTACTTTTAACTCACTACAAGATATTATTAAGCAGCTTAAACCTACCACACATCTTCATGACATTATTCCGACACGTTTTTTACTGCAGGTCTTTGATGTCGTTGGGCCTAGCATTCTAGCATCCTAGCATCCTAGCTATAATAAACATGTCCCTTCTCACAGGTTGTTCCTAGATACCTAAAACATGCAACTGTTAAACCTTTGCTTAAAAAATCAAATCTTGACCCAAACATTCTCTCCAATTACAGGCCTATTTCAAATTTATCTTTTATTTCTAATATCTTAGAGAAAGTTGTGTGGAACAACTGCAGAGTTTTCTGGAGCTAAATAGTGTCTTTGAAGAATTCCACTCTGGATTTGAGTCAGCTTTATTAAAAGTTTTTAATGATATTTTGGTGTCTGCTGACTCGGGGGATTCTGTGATACTAATACTTTTAGCTTTAAGTGCTGCCTTTGATACTGTGGACCACAGAATTCTTATCTCACGACTCGAACAATGTGTCGTGCAGTATATCAGGGTTTGGTTTAGGCAGCGTGTCTTTCACCTGTTTGTGAACATCAGATAACACAGAAAACAAGTTTATGCAATAATTCAACATTTCATCTTCACATTCGCCGATTGTGGACCTCTGCTTTCCGGATGGTCCCACACTCGTGTTCAGGGGTCTGCCAAAAAGAATTTCAAAAGGACTCATGTTGGCCCTTCCCTTACTCGTGCTCTCATGTGCATCAAACACTGGGGAGCACCTTCACCCATGATAATCCTGTTTCAGCACAGCATTTAGCCAGTTTATTTTTTAGAGTGCCATTTTCTCTTTCCACTGCCCCCCCGCTAGCCGGTGTGCACAGTGTTGTTTTAAGTCAAACCCTAGGTACTCACTTACTTTCTGTAGGGCTTGATTCACGAATGGGGTTCCATTATCACTCCCAGTTCTCTCTGGAATTCCCCATCGTGGAATAATTTCAGTGAGTAGTGCTTTTGCCACAGCACTTGCATCCTGTTTTGAGGTTGGGAATGCTTCCACCCATTTAGAAAACATGTCAACTACTACCAAACAATACTTCTTACCTTCACTGGGTGTCGGCTCAATGAAATCCATTTGCAAATGTTCAAATGGTCTTTGTGGTGGGGGATGTGCACTTTGGGTGATTTTAATGCCTCTCCCCACATTGTTTGTTGCACAGATCACACATCGTTCACAAAATCTTTGGGAGTAATTAATAAAACCTTTTGTGTACCAGTATCTTTGTATTTCAGTACCCATCCCTCCTTTTGACACATGGTCTCAACCGTGTGTCAACTTTGCACAAAAAGGAAACAATTTCTTTGGAAGACAAGGTTTACCATTTGGGCCATGCCAGACATCTTCTCTCAGTTGGCAGCCTGCTTTCCTCCAGATAATCTTCTCCTCCAGTGTGATCATACTCTGTAAGTCACCCATATCTGCTACTGGGAAAGAAAGTTTAGACATGCTGTGTGTGTGTGTGTGTGTGTGTGTGTGTCACTCCATATCACACGCTTCAGGATCAAAATGTCTGCCTTCTCTAACTTTCTAAACCACTCTTTCTCACACTCTGTGTCGTGCACCCGTGTGTGTGTGTGTGTGTGTGTGTGTGTGTGCAGTGCAGTGTATCTGGCGTCATTGTGTAGTCTGTGCCAAAAGAGGGGGTGAGAGTTTTTGCTTTTCTCACAATCTCTGCTGTGACATCATTCATAGGAGCAGTACAGAGTTTCCACTCATACACATACAGCAGGGGTCTGGGGTCGTATTGCACTAATTGAAAATCTCTTTCATATTCGACAATAAGGCCCGTTGGTTTGCTCTTTAAACTAAGCCCCATCCTACACATTAAATCTCATTCCAACAAATTAATTGGACAGCACTCAAATTAAAAATGAAAATGTGAATCCAGTCTTTGTTTTATCAATTTAAGGGTGTGGAAAATCGTTCTATGACTGAGATTCTGGATAGAGAGCAATGTACGATCGCTCATTTCAGGCAATTTTGGAAATTCACACGACCTTATCACAGAATTCCCTGCTCCAGAGTTGATTAGAAACTCCACTGACATGTTCTCAACTGTCAAGATTACAGTTATCTTATGGCTAGGCATATCATATTTAGCATATGTTCCCTCAATTTCTTTCATCAACAGCATTATCAGAAAGGGAGTTATCAGAGGGGAAAGGAATATTTAGCGCAAGCTTTTCTTCTTTGCAAAGCATTAAAAGAGCTGACTCACCCATCCCTGGAGGTTCATCCTTACCCGGACCCACCGTACCTCAATCGCCTTGGTCCTGTTTTCTCGACGCCAGTCTTTGTGGACAGTCTCTTATCCAATGATCATGTTTTCCACAGATAAAACATCCTTCGTTGTTATTTCCCCGCTCTTAACCCCTTCCTCTGCCTCTCCCTCGTCCTCTTTTTTTGCCTCTGCCCCGACCTCTGTCGTTATGACGGTGTTCATTTTGAGTCCCCTCCGTTTGCCACATGGTCAGCTGAACTTTGTGTGTTTGATCATCTCTCTTTTTCAGTCTCTTTTGGTTCTCTGCATTCAGCAGTTTTTTCTGCATGTATTGCATGCTGTTCATGCAAAGTGAGCTTTCCCGTGTTTGTTTTGTCTTTCGTGCAATATCCTCTCTCGGCCATTCATGAAACTGTTTCTCAGATGTTCCTCATATGACATGTCGGTTAGGCGGGTGAGGAACTGGGACACGGTTTCTCCATCTTGTTGCTTACACACGGGGATCTTTGTCTTGTCCATTCTGTTTCGGTTGCTGCGGGGTGGTCTACTACTTTATCTAGATTTGATATAGCCATAGACAACTGTCTGTGAGCTGTAACTGCAGTGATGGTTAAATCAGAGGCTGGTTAGTTAGCTTACTGCACCTCAGGCAATTCAGCACTTTGTCCAGATGAGCATGTTTGTAGCCTTGTAGCACGCTGCTTGGAGAATGCTTCATAGACCATATTAGACCGTAATATAAATCACATTTCAGGACTTCAGAAGTACAAACAAGAAGAAGATAAACAACTAAACCACAGACAATGAGAAACGAAACTGAGACAAAAACCAGACAAGAAGAGAGACAAAGAACATATAAAGCTGCATGAAAGGAGAGAAAAGAGAGATACAGTAAAAAGGCAAGAGAGCAGAAACAAAGTAAGGAGGAAGTGAGAAAAACGAAAACAAGAAGAATATTATATTAATATTAATATGTAAGAGGGCAGACAGACTAGAGAGACAAGAAGAAGAGAGAGGGTAATGACCAGTACAGAACACTAGAGTACAGGGAATTGTGTGTTTGTTTATTGTGTTCAGAATGCAATAAATGCAGAACACCATAGGTATTGGTGTGGTATTCGCTAATCATTCATAAAATAATTTTCCTATTTTGAAAATTAATCCCTGGGGGGCTGAGCGGGGGCTGAGCGGGGTGGTCTTGTTCTCAGGGGGCTCAGCCCCTTATCTTTTCTAACCTTAGCAACGCCCCTGCCTGTAACTATGATCCCTTATTAAATATAACAAAAAAAACTTTTTAGGAACAGCTAAGTCACTTTCCACCCCATCAAAAAAATAAATAAATAAAATAAAATGACAGCAATGGAAACAAACCAGCACTGCGCAAACACAAACAAACAAGACAGGTATTTATTGGTTGCACAATTGCACTATTTGTCCATATAGTACACAATAATAGAAGGGAATGATTTATGATCGCACTATCCGTTGCACCCAGATGAGGATGGTTCCCTTTTGAGTCTGGTTCCTCTCAAGGTTTCTTCCTCATATCATCTCAGGGAGTTTTTCCTCACCACCGTCACCTCTGACTCGCTCATTAGGGATAAATTCACATATTCACAATATATTTTTTGTGAATCCATTTATTTCTGTAAAGCTGCTTTGTGATAATGTCCATTGTTAAACGCGCTATACAAATAAAATAAAATTGAATTGAATTGAATTGAATCTGGACGAGATGGCTGGAGAGCAGCTTGCCTGACGTCACTGCTCGGCCAGAGATATTGGAATGTCTAAAGATGGGAGTACGTTATGATGTTTCTTTCTACGGCACAAATCGAGCACAAACTAACAGCGCTGATGTGGAGTGATTTGAGCGACATGGGGTGGAGTGTGACATCACACAGGCAAAAAAATAATGTTTAATATCTCAAACACCAAACCAGCACAAACAAGTCGGCACAAACGTAGCACACAGAGATGTCTTAAACAGCTTTCTAATGGTGGGCTCAAAAAGCTTAAAACATGCAAGTTATTGCTTTTCACAACCAAGACAATCAGCTACAAGTTATTCTAGTAATTATAATTTTAGTCATTTCTAGTCATTGAGAGTTTAAATCCCGAGAACAAATCTCCCATAAAATAGCTGCTCCTCCTAAAACCACAATTTAACCTATTTTACACACTTCGCTTCTACACAAGCAAAGCAACTTAACTTTTATACAAAATAATCATTTTAAACAAATAAGTAACAAAACCAACACACAACAATTCACAGAATTTAGGAGTATACAGGATAAATGCTTTCATAATCCTTTACAGTTAAAAGCAGGCAAACTCGATCAAGTTTAAAGAGACGCAATAAAGCATTAAGCCAAATAAAAGTACATTTTATGAAAAAATTAAGAAACTGTAATCATTATTATTATTATTATTAGTATATAAATCAAACCACTAAACCAGTTCACAGTGACCTAAGATAACGTAAGATTACTAGGGAGGAATTTGAGTATTAATACAATTGTATTCTAATAGATTGAGATATAATAGTAATATAATAATATAAATGACCCAAGTTGAAAACAAACAAATAAAATTGTGGCCATACTGTATGCTAATTACACAGTTAGAGATCTCCATAGAAATAAGCATATTCTTGAGATTTACTACAAAATCAATTACCAGAAGAAGAAAAAAGTAGTAGCTGATTGTCTTGGTTGTGAATAACAATAATTTACATTGGATTTGTGATATCATTTTTTATGTTTATTTATCAAAAATGGAAATGTATCTATTAAAGATTCTGACCATTTGATGAACTCAGTGATGCTAAATGACAGACAGAAATGTCTCTTGCATCGTATCATGACTTGTTTTTTTCTGATTTTATATGAACTGTAATATGTAAATAAGTTATATACATGTAATACAAACCTCAAGGCTTAATGTTGGGAAATAATGCCTGGGAGAATTCCCGTATAATAAATTGGTTTGATAAAGAAAGTAATCAGATACAAACATTTACACAACTATTGTCCTTTTTTGCATGAACATTTACTGTCTCCTGCTTTTTGCAGGTTCTGCACTCACAGTGAGAAGGTCCTGGTGGTTCTCGTCTTGATGTGCTGGTGTCTTGGTGAGGATTTCTAACCTAAACTCTGAAATGTATACATTTCTGATGAAGTGGTGTTAGTTTAGGTCATATTCATGCTGTTTTATTATTTTTCTCTGTAGGGGTTTCTGCTGATGTCACTGCCTTTGTGGGGGAGTGTGTAGATCTGTACTGCTCTGGGACCCACGACACGATCATCTGTTATTTCAACAGCATGAATGATGTTTGTGAAATGAGAGGCAGTCAGCAGAACTGTAAGCCGCCTTACAGCGGACGCGTTTCCAAGGAGGAGTTACAGGATAGAAACTGTTACAAGCTCTGCAACCTCACCGAGGAGGACAGTGGCACATACGACTGTTACAAAGGGGATGAGACGATAAACCTCACGCGCAGCTTTAGCCTCACAGTTCACAGTAAGAGCACATCATCCTACTCTATTCACACTCTGTTCACTCTATAACGCACGCGACACGCTGGTTCCCCTGCGGACGCGTTCCAATCCTCACGCCCTATTCACTCTATAACGCACGCAACACGCTGGTTCCCCTGCGGACGCGTTCCAATCCTCACGCCCTGTTCACTCTATAACGCACGCAACACGCTGGTTCCCCTGCGGACGCGTTCCAATCCTCACGCCCTGTTCACTCTATAACGCACGCAACACGCTGGTTCCCCTGCGGACGCGTTCCAATCCTCACGCCCTGTTCACTCTATAACGCACGCGACACGGCGGTTCCCCTGCGGACGCGTTCCAATCCTCAGGCCCTGTTCACTCTATAACGCACGCGACACGGCGGTTCCCCTGCGGACGCGTTCCAATCCTCACGCCCTATTCACTCTATAACGCACGCGACACGCTGGTTCCCCTGCGGACGCGTTCCAATCCTCACGCCCTGTTCACTCTATAACGCACGCGACACGGCGGTTCCCCTGCGGACGCGTTCCAATCCTCACGCCCTATTCACTCTATAACGCACGCGACACGCTGGTTCCCCTGCGGACGCGTTCCAATCCTCACGCCCTGTTCACTCTATAACGCACGCGACACGGCGGTTCCCCTGCGGACGCGTTCCAATCCTCACGCCCTGTTCACTCTATAACGCACGGTGGTTCCACTGTGGATTGGAACACGTCATGTTTGAAAAGAAGAACTGTCTGCGTAACCCACAGTGCTTTATGTATTTGTGTATTACTAGCTGATTGTCTTAAAGAATCCTGTTTAAATTGTAGGTTTGTTTTTGCTGTGTCACATGAATGTTGTCACCTTTCTAACTGTGTCTCTCAGAGCCTAAAGTCTCCGGTACTCCATCTCTGATCGGCAGCAACACCATCGCCCCCAACTCCACAGGTAATATAGCATGCATAGTAAAGTTTTTAATTTCTGCACAAGAAACTTGATCATGTGCGTACAACCAGCTGTACACAATGGACACTGATAAATCCCACACATTCGAAATTGATGAGCTCTTGCACAGCCACACTTCTTTGCATACATAAACACCCCTAACTTGTCATATAGTCTTGCAAGAAAAAGTTTGTGTACTCTATGGAGTTACCAGAGTTTGTTTATTGATCATTCATAAAAAGTGGTCTGATCTTCATCTAAGTCACAATTAGGAACACGATCTGTCTAACCTAATAACACATATACAGTAGTACTTTTCAGTTCTTTATTGAGCTCATTGAGTAATCATTCACAGTGCAGGCTGGAAAAAGCAAGTTAACCCTTGAAACGTGTAACTTGGAGATCCTCCTTTAGCAGCAACAACCTCCACCAAACGTTTCCCACAGCTGCGTATAAGACTGGTACAACAATGAGAAGGAATTCTGGACCATTCCTGCAAACTGTTTCAGTTCATCGATATTTTTGGGCTGACTCGATTGAACAGCCCTCTTCAGGTCATGCCATAGCATCTCAATTGCATTAAGGTCAGGACTCTGACTTGGTCATTACAAAACACAACTTTTCTTCTTTTTCAGCCAATCTTCAGTTGAGTTACTTGTGTGCTTTGGGTTATTGTCTTGTTACATCTCCCAACCTCTCTTAAGCTTGAGGTCATGGACTGTTGCCCCGACTTTCTCCTGTAAATGTCTTGATACAGTTTTGAATTCATTGTTCCCTCAATAATCGAGTTCAGGTGTATCAGCCACACGTATTGCTAACAGGTGCATAAAATGAAGCACATAGCCATTCAGTCTTCATAGACAAACAGTGGCAGTAGAATGGGTCATGCTGAAGCGTTCAGTGACTTTAAACATGGCAATCTTGTAGGACGCCACCTTTACCACAAGTCAGTTGGTGAAATTTCTGCCCTGCTAGATCTACCCCGGGCAACTGTAAGGCATTATTATTGTGAAATGGTAGTGTCTAGGAGAAACAGCAGCTCAGCCACAAAACGTTACACCACGCAAACTCACAGAGCGAGCTGCCGAGTGCTGAAACATGTAGTGCGTAATAATCGCCTATCCTCTGTAGCATCACTCACTACAGAGCTCCTAACTGCACCTGGAAGCAACATCAGCACAAGAACTGTGTAAGAACAAAGCAGCGACACTGGACTCTGGAGCAGTGGAAACATCTTCTCTGGAGCGATGACTCACACTTCACTATCTGGGTTTGGTGGATGCCAGGAGAACGCTACCTACTGGAATGCAGAGTGCCAGCGGTAAAGTGGAGGGGGATAATGATCTGGGGCTGTTTTTCCGGGTTTTGGCCCTTTAGGTTCAGTGAAGGGGAATGTTAATGCTAGAGCATACTTTACATTTTACACAGTTTTATGCTTCCAACTTTATGGCAGCAGTTTGAGAAAGAACCGTTCCTGTTCCAGCATGACAATGCATGACAGTGTGTGAAGGTTGGAGTGGAAGAACTCGAGTGTCCTGCACAGAGCCCTGACCTCAACCCCACTGAACACCTTTGGGATGAACTGGAACACTGGAGACTGAAGGGAGAAACCCACCAAAACAAAATACAACTGAAAGAAGTTGAGCTACAAGCCTGGAAAAGCATGACAAAAGAAGAATGCAACAGTTTGGTGATGTCAGTCGTTCACTGGCTTGATGCAGTTATTGCGAGCAAGGGATATGCAACCAAATATTAAGTGTTTAAAACACTTTTTAAAACAGATTTAAAACACTGATGCTCGCCTACAAAGCCAAAAACGGACCAGCACCCACTTATCTCAAAGCTCTTATCACACCTCGAGCGGCACCACGCTCCCTCTGATCCTCTAGCACTGCTCGACTGGTCCCTCCATCTCTCAGGGTACAAGGAAGACCTGCATCGAGACTCTTCTCTGTTCTGGCACCAAGGTGGTGGAATGAACTTCCCCTAGATGTCCGAACAGCTGAGTCACTGGCAGTCTTCAAACGACGTCTAAAGACTTACCTCTTCATAAAGTACTTAAGTTAGCACTTACCAAAAAAAAACCTCCCCAACAGAGTTTTGGACTGATGGTGTTCCTAGTTTGTGACCTAGTGAGTCAGTATCAGAATGTATTTTTGATAGACTAAAGCACTATTGTAAGTCGCTCTGGATAAGAGCTTCTGCCAAATGCCATAAATGTAAATGTGTTATTTACTTTTAGATTATCTGTTCCTATAGTTTTGCTCACCTAAAAAACTGGGTTCTAAGTTGTTTAATACATCTCGATGTAGATCTCAGGAAATGAAAGCTAACATTCTGAACTATTATCTCATGTTCATCTTTTGATCTCAAGCCCAAATGAACTCAGTGTAGCGAAAACAACAAAATTGGCCTTGCTGTTCCAATACTTTTGGATTAGGGACGCCACCAGAAAAACTCTGTCCTAAAATAGTAAAAAAAAATGGCAAAACAAAACCAAAATGAGTGGAGGGGAAAAACATCTGAACATCCCTGCTGAAAAGATAATGTTAACTGTGGGTGCATTTAGCAAAAAGAAGTTACACACAATTCATATGATTTGTTTTGTATTTGTTGTCTTGGTCAGGAGGAGCTGATAATGAAAGACTGATTACGGTGACAGCTGTTCTAGCAGTGATAGCAGTTGTGGGGCTTTGTGCGCTTTTGATCTTTTGTCTGTGGAAAAAAAGATGTGGTGAGTAGGAATACAAGTTTTCTCAGCATACAATAGAACATTAAACCATATATCTTACAGATTTCTCTCCCAGTTACTGCTTCTGTGCACAGTTCCACTAAAACCAATCAGATATTGGAGGAATTACCACCACAGTAAACGTTTCTGTGACTTTATATATACAGTATATTTCTGTGATTTCTGGCTTTATATGTCCTCACAGAGACACTACAGGTGTTGCAAACAATCTTTTTCAGAGATTCTTACAAGTAGGTCTCAGAAACCTTTGTAAATCTAGCAGAAATCTTTAGTTGGGTTTAGTCACAAAAGTATTTACACAATTTTATTTTAAGATTCATAAAACACGCACAACAGGATTGAAAAAAAAGTGTTCTACTGTTTTCAGGACAAAAATAAGCATTGCGCTAATAAAACATTTTTAAAGCTTTTTCTTAATTTTACTTGCATCACATGTTGACTAAAGCCATGTGTGTTGACAAACACACAGCTCCGATCACAGCGTCCTCCATCCTCTGGTTGTTTACGTTGTTCTTCTTTGTTTCCGTTGTTGAACGCCGCGCACAAATGACGTCGCTGTCGACCGGCTTACGTCACTTCCTAGTGCCCGCTGTCGGTGCGAATGCAGCCCTTTAAACGCTACTGGGAAATAGTTCACGCAAAACCGCCCTGTACTTTAGTACTGTACATTTAGTTCTGGAACTAAAGCGGTGTGAAAGGCCCTAAAAGGTGCTTTATTCCCGAGTGCAGCTTGGCTCTCTCTCTCGAGGCGCTCGTCTCTCCCCTCTTTATCCTCACCACAGCTTGCTGCAAAACAGAACCCACGTTAGTAAAATTCTTCTTAGGTGTGCAACCCTTACCACTCACCTTCACTCACCTTCACTCACCTTCTCCGGCTCCACCCCCATTCACAAACCGGCGCTCCACCACGCCTCCGCTTCCACATCCACAAAACTAGATAAATAATGAAATAGCCTGGAAATAAAAGGAGCTTATTTAGTTTTAAAGATGACTCAGTTTATCATGCACTTCTCATGTAAATATTTTGTCAAAGTGACACTCTACACTGTAACACACACACATTATATATGCACATTAAGTACTGCTTTTTATCTTAACACACTGGAGTCAGCTTGCAGTGAAATTACAATCTAAGGAGAAAAACAAGTTGAAACCCTCAGAAACAGGACTTTATACTTTATCCAGAGTATAAACACAAAACACAGCATAATGTGGAAACATGCTTGTTTTTATTGGAAAAATAACAGAACATTTTTTACGCTGACTGCAAAAATGAAACTCTTAATTCTGTTTATTTTCTTAGGACATTTATTTCTATTACCTTACTTTGCAGGTCAGCAACTGCCTGTCTCTTTAGTGCTTTGAAGGTTTATTGGTTTTCCACCAGTGATGAGTTGTTAAATGGAATTTATGTGTGCAATGTCATATTTTTACCCCTGGGATACAGGAAACAGTAAAAAGCGCTTAACGTGGCTATATCTCTCAGCACCTTCATGTCTACTTGCTGCGTGATGGGGTGCCAATACTTTCAGTGTACTGCAATAACTCGCATTTTCATGCATGTTGTTAGGAGAATGTTAACGCTAATGCTCAGACAACAGCAGCTTGCCTCCTTCATCCTGATTCCAGAGTCTCATTGCTCAAACACGTGATTTTAGAACGTTACATGAAAACATATTTGAATGAATTTATTGCTTGTTTTTTTTAGTATAGAGTTTGCTGTAGATGATAACAAAGTGTATTTATAATTAACACATTAAAAGATATATAAAGGAAGTACAATTACAGAGAGTATGCATGGATTCTGAGCTTAAAGCAAAGAGTGAACTTGTTGTTTGATTAAAATGTGCTGTAAATTCCTCCAAACCCACAAACAGCCAACAGCCATTTATTCATTACCAAGAGCTATAATATTCAGATTCTTCAGCATTTACACACTGGCGTGTATTAGAGTGAAAAGAGCAAAAGTGTTTCCTGAGGATTAACTCCAGTAACATTATGTTATTACAGGATAAATAACTGAAGAGAATTGTTTTATGTGTGTTTCAGGTTCTGTGGTTTTGATCCGGAATGATGTACGATATTCCCATCAGGACCCAGGCACATAATCTGCAGTGCAGTATATTACACTCCAAGCAAACTGGCAAACTGTATTCCTTCCTTTATGATATGAAGAACAAACACTTTTTCTCAGGACAAGCATTAACGTCTGTTCTATAAGCTTTTCAGCTCAGAATATGTGGAATATCACACAGTATTCAGTCACAGAACAGTATTTTTTTCACCTGTGCCAAACTTGGATCCTTAAGATCATTGTCTTAATTTAATAAATAAAAGAATTAAAAGAATTTTACAGTAATGAAGTAAAAAATTAAATGAAATATAGCCATGAGCAGCGATCATCGGGGTCCAAGCAGCGTTATCCTGTTATCCTGGCTGCCTCGGTCTGGAGCAACCTAGCGTTTTTGGTTTTGTCGTTTGTTTGTCCCTTTTACCGATCACTTTTACCAGGGACGAATTGCTGAACATCAGGCAATGCACTCCCGTCAATCTTTTACAGATTTTTGAACATTCTGACGTCTTACTGGACATTTTATTCGGAGGAGCAGCGGTTCTATACAGATGTAAAAGTGCTCGTGAAGCTCCGACAACGCGGCTTTAGGACCCCGCTAGTATTCACCTGATCATCTCCACTCCCTTGCCATCAAAACCAAAGAAAAACTCCTCACCCGGACAAACAAGGACTTTTCCAGCTCCGCAGCTCTGTGCTTCACGGAAACCTGGCTGAACAAATCCATTCCAGACAGCGCGTTACATCTGCCGGGCTTCCAGCTGGTTGGTGCAGTTGGTGCACTGATATAACAATGTTGAAGACACAGACGCGCTCCTCATCAGCTGC
The DNA here is from genome assembly GCF_027358585.1 of Pangasianodon hypophthalmus. NCBI lineage: Eukaryota > Metazoa > Chordata > Actinopteri > Siluriformes > Pangasiidae > Pangasianodon > Pangasianodon hypophthalmus. Next base: position 670,946 of record NC_069718.1, read on the forward strand.
AAGCCTTTTTATTCGCCGCGCGAGTTTTCCTCGTTCATTGTGGTGAATGTTTACATCCCTCCTCAAGCCTGCACGAGCACGGCGCTGCAAAAGCTGGCTGATCAGATTACACACACACACAGAGAGACATCATTCCAACTCACTTACTATTATTCTTGCTGATTTTAACAGAGCAAACCTCACTCTGGAACTGACAGAATACACACAGCACATTACATGTCCCACCAGAGACAATAACACACTTGACCACTGTTACACCACAGTAAAGGAGGCATATTGTTCTGTTCCCAGAGCAGCTTTGGGACTCTCCGATCACTGCCTAGTTCATAGAGCCCTGACCACTGGAACAAGCAGGCACAAGAACAGCGTTTTCCCACAAGCCATTTCCCTCAGGAACAGTTAACTACTTCTAGATCCTTCTTAATGTACAACTTCTCTGTGGATACAATTTTTTGTGCAGTATGTAAATTCATTCTTTACTGTATTACCTGTACACATATCCTTAATGCTTGTGCCACTGCCTTCACCTCATTGCCTTCACCTTGCACAGTATTATATCTGTCCATATATCTGTTCCATTTAAGCCTGTTGTGTTTACTGTACAGTGTTAGATATTCTCTCTTATAATAATAAAATTTACAAATAATAATAATATGTCTTGCCATCTTATTTGCATGTGTGTTCTGGAAGCTTCATACCAAGTTAAATTCCTTGTGTGTGTGAACACACTTGGCAATAAAAGCTCTTTCTGATTCTGGTTATTTATTTATTTATTTATTATTGTTAAAGATCAGAATCATTATATTAATGTATGTGTTGGAAACGTGTCACTGTTTTTAGTCTGTACTTTTTAATGAATAAGAAATGGAAGAAGAAGAAGTAGAATCGTAAATGTAAAAATTAAGATACCATTTAATCATCTTTGAGCATTTCACACATTTGTTTGCAGGCTAATTTGAAAAGAAAAAAAAAAACTCAGGAGATATTGTCCGAGTAACATGGTTCTATGCATTTAATCTAATTTCTATACATTTTTTAAAATTACATGTTGAGTTATTCAGCCATTCAGATTAATACAAACGGAAGGAAAAAGATTAGACTTAAAAAGATTTATTATTCTGTGGCTCCCTCTTGTGGGCAACTTTAGTATTACAGCCGACATCTGTTACTCACTTTGAGATAAATCTGGTCGTGGATGAGGGACGCTGTAGCTCAGTGGGTAAGACGTGGGGCTTCTGATTGGATGTTCATGAGTTCTAATCCCAGCACTGCTGAGCTGCTACTGCTGGGTCCTTAAGCAAGGCCCTTAACCCTCAGTGGTATTAATGAGATAACTGTAAGTCACTCTGGATAAGGGTGTTTGCCAAATGCTGTAAATGTAAGTAGAACATGGTTCTGTCCATCTTTACTGCTGAGATCTCTGACATTCTCTCCTGTACATCAATGTCATTAAATAAGCCCAGCTTTACCTGGACATTCTCTCTGCTTATTAAACACGACCTACACTCAGGTCAGCCATTAAATTCAGACTTGTGAGATACGGGAATTTAATCTTCCAGAGCAGGAATTTCCACAGAGAGAAGGAGAAAATATTGGAGGTGACTGTTCATGGTGTGGCTACATTTCTGTTCTGATAAAGTTCACTAACTTGGTGCAATCATAAATGGTTATGACATTTAACATTTATAAGTCAACTAAGTCCATGATTCTGTTGAAAATGATACAGACGTTGTCTGATACCTGACAATAACATAAAGTAAAATATTTCAGAAAATTTAAATATGTTTCTCTTTGCTCCAATCAAACTGCAAAGTTCATAAGGCTGATCTTGTAGCTGCTATTTTACAATTACAGTAATCTGTAGCTACCAACTTACAAGTAATGCTTAATTTAAACATATTATTCAATTGAATTAAGAAAATAAATATGAAACAAAACATAAAAATTCATTTTCACATTTTTTTTGTTGTCTTTTTTTTAGCATCTTTCTTCTGTAGCATCTTTTTCTAGGCCTTATTTAGATAATACACATAATATTCTCATAAGACTTTTATAGAAAAATAAAAAAAACAAACTATATATATTCAATTCAATTCAATTTTATCTGTATAGCACTTTTAACAACGGACATTGTCCCAAAGCTCTTTACAGAAATAAATACATTCAGGATATAAATTTTAAATTCATGAATTTATCCCTAATGAGCGAGTCAGAGGTGACGGTGGTGAGGAAAAACTCCCTGAGACGATATGAGGAAGAAACCTTGAGAGGAACCAGAATCAAAAGGGAACCATCCTCATCTGGGTGACACCCGATAGTGCGATTATTGATTATTATTTAGTACCCATTAGATGATTGATGCCATTACCCACTTATTGCTGATCTATAAAATAAAGTGTTACAGAGATTATAATTCTGGTATCTGTAGCATTATTTACTCAATATTTATAATTAAAGATGAAAATAGACCCATTAATTATTGTATGATGACATCTGTAATATCACTCTACTTATTTCCATGATAACAGATGTTAAGTGTTAATTTTGTGGTGCTAATGAAGGTGCTGATTTGCATAAAGTAAAATTATTCCATACAATAGAGGAATAATGTTTCTTAATAATGTAACTTCCATATTTCCAGAATTGGACAAAAAATGAAGTGTTATGCTTCATTATTATGATTTCATAAATGTGATATACTGACATAAAAGGCATATGTTGAATAAGTAATATAATTGTGATTATAGATGGGGTAACTGTTAGGACAAACATTTAGTATTTTTTTAAGTTTTGTAACTTTAGCCAATTTTATTCTGAGTATAAATCCAGAACAACTTAGACCATAGATAAATTAGATTGCACATGCCAAACACACACATCAGAGGTTCTATAAGTGAAGTGAAGTGTGGCGACCCATACTCGGAATTTGTGCTCTGCATTTAAACCCATCCAAGTGCACGCACACACACACACACCCGGAGCAGTGTGCAGTGCCGGGGAGCAGTTGGGGGTTCAGTGCCTTGCTCAAGGGTCTCACCTCAGTTGTGGTATTGAGGGTGGGAGAGAGCGCTGGTCATTCACTCCCCCCACCTACAATCCCTGCTGGACCTGAGACTCGAACCTACAACCTTCAGGTTCCAAGTCCGACTCTCAATCCATTAGGCGATGACGTGCGATGACGTGCGATGACGTGCGATGACGTGCGATGACGTGCGATGACGTGATGTGGCTTTAAAGGCGAAGCCTCTTCAGTTTTGTGGAAGGCAACTTTTCTTGCAAAAGGAAACCCACCTCTGCCCGCTCGAGATGGAGGTGTACATACTTCTCTTACTGCTGACTCGCACGCATTTGCAAGCCTTTTCCACTGGTATGTTTACTTTAAACTTCTTTTCTTACCACTTCTCTTTTCTGTTATTGACAGCGCTTATCACTAGAATTGAATGAGTTTAATCCAAACTTTAATAACATAAAAACAGGAAGACCTACACATAAAAAAAACCTCTCCAAAAATAGCTGAAATATTAGTGCACACATTTAATTAATAAGCGTAATATCTGAATAGTTAGTGTAGCTGAATATATGAATAGATTATATTCATAAAATAAATCAGTACTGAGGGGGTCTGTGGAATTTATTTATAGTTAAAGGGGTCCTTGGCTGCAAAATGTTAGATGTTATATGGTCTACATTATTATATCAAATACAAATCACAGAGTAGTTTATAAAGTTTCTGGAAGTGCAGCAGTGCAAAACTGAGAAAGTAAACTTCACACACCCAGTGTCTCGGTTTAAAGACTGCACTTTAAAACGGATATTCATGTTTTTCAGACACCTCTTCGTCTCCTCACACACATCACCGGGCATGAGCAGGTGGCCTGGTATCTCCTGAGTTCAGACGATTTTACACTTCTGATATCAGCTGAGAAAACCCGCACTCGTAAAATCCTCCCTGTTCATTATAACAGAGATGAGAATCGCTTCATCCTGGAGTCAGACCCCGAGGTTAACACGGCTATAGTCACCATCATCGGCATCACGACAGACGACCTGGGACTTTATTTCTGTGGAACTAAAACTACATTCGGGGACCTGATGCAGTTTAAGAAAGTGACCAGATTGCAGTTTGAAGGTTTGTGTTGCTCTGTTTATTAGGCGTCCAAGCACCACAGATGCTGGAACTCTATTGTTAGAGGGTGTGAAACGCTGACTTAAAGTTTTAAATCTTAACTGCTTTGTTTTTTCAGTGAAAGAGGAGAAAACAGCAGTCAAGCGAAAGCAGATGTGGAGATTGAAGGCAAGAATGATATAGAAGACAATAAGGACATAGAATTCATGTGTAATGTAATTATTTTTACTTTCTATAACAATATTCCTGCATTTTGAAATGTAATTCTCTCTCTCTGACCAGATGAAGCGACTATGTGTGAGAAAGTGTTGATGTTTGGTACATTATTATTAAGTGCATATATTGTTTGTACAAACCTTTTAGCACTAAATGTTGGATTTAACTAAAAGAATGTTTGCTTAATATTGTGTGTGTATTTACACGCAGCTTTGACCAAAGCTGACCAAAGAACTTGCCATGTTAAACAATGCAGGTTATCTTGCTTTGCTGGAGGATGTTGCATGCTGTTTGGAGAAAATGATTTGAATCTGAATCGACTCGGCTGCAGGAAGTGACTCAAATACGCCTTGTGTGTTTGGGGTTGCAGTAGATTTTGGTAGATGTGAGCTGCTAAACTGAGCAATACTTGTTTTTTGGCATATTTTAAAGAAAAAATAGGGGAAAAAGCTGGAAATTTTAGCATTTCTCTTGGCCAGACCTATCAAATTCCCAACCTACACCATGTGTAACAGGTAAATCTGAAAGTGGACTTCTGCATTTTTCACAAAGTCACCCACTCGAGCTATCAAAGGCACTTGTGTGACTATCAGAAATACATTCGATCATAAACCCCTGAACGTGCAGCTGATTTGAGATGGGCCATTTTTTAACACTTAGGTTTAACAATAAAATAAAAATGACCATAATTCAGATACACACTGTATGTGGTGTTTTATAGAATTTGTTCTTGGCAATGGGACTATTGTAGATTCAAGTGTGTCAGGTGACTGTATAAAAAGTTAACTCAATAAATCTAAATTTCTAAAAAAAAAAAAAAAAAAAAAAAAAAAGTACATTTATTTATTTATTTATTTATTTATTTTTACTAATTTCACTTACACACTGAACTTTGGTGTCCTGTCATAGGCAGCCAAAAGCCTTGTGGTTATTTTCAGTCTAAAATAAACCCAATACAATAATAAACTAAAACAAGGTTAGAGAACCCAGAGAAGAACCTTCATGGACTGCTTTAGATAAAGTTTACACGTTTCTCTCACTAGACAAAAAATGATCAAGGTCCTTTATTTAGTTTCATTTTAACGAGAAGATTACAGACTGAATTCCATACCAACAGCTACGAACAACTTAGAACAGATAAATTAGGTTGCACGTGCCAAACACAAGTATCAGAGGTTCTGTAACATGTACGATGTGGTTTTAAATGCGAGGCCTCTTCAGTTCTGAGGAAGGCAACAAGGTTTCTATTCGTTTTGCTCGCTCGAGATGGAGGTGTACATACTTCTCTTACTTCTGACTTCCACACATTTGCAAGCCTTTTCCGGTCGTATGTTTACTTTAAACTTCTTTTCTTACCACTTCTTTTTTCTGTTATTGACAGCGCTTACTATTATGAGTCAAGTCAAGAGGCTTTTACTGTCATTTCAACTATATATAGCTGACGCAGTACACAGTGAAATGAGACAACGTTTCTCCAGAACCTTGGTGCTACATGAAAACATCGTCACCTCACACAATATAGAGATACAAAACACAGAGCTGAGGACTAGACTAAGTTGTCCTAGCCACATAAAGTGCATTGTGTGCAGCCTAGTGCAACAATGCAAAACAAAACAGTGCAGAACAGACAACACGAGACAGTGCAGGACAAGTACTGTACAGGACAAGTACACGAACACAAAATAGCAGCAACCCGTAACCTACTGTATATATATCTGTATACAGTGCAATGTGCAAATTTACAAGTATTAAAGTGGCAGTGCCAGTGATGTGCAAAAAGAACCGAGCAGAGCAGCAGTAGCAGTGGTGGAATGTACAATGTAAACAGTCGAACAAGCCAACTTGTTTGTAATAACTTAATGAATGTATGAAGTTGAATAAGTGTGAGTGTGTGTGTGTGAGTTTAGTTCCAGTTCAGTTGTGTGTGTTGAGAAGCCTGATGGCTTGAGGGAAAAAACTATTGCACAGTCTGGTTGTGAGAGCCCGAATGCTTCGGAACCTCTTCCCTGATGGCAGTAGTGTGAAGAGTGTGTGAGAGGGGTGTGTGGGGTCGTCCACAATGCTGTTGGCCTTTTGGATGCAGTGTGTGGTGTAAATGTCCGTGACAGAGGGGAGAGAGAATCCGATGATCTTCTCAGCTGTCCTCACTATCCGCTGTAGGGTCTTGCGATCCGAGACGGAGCAATTCCCAAACCAGGCAGTGATGCAGCTGCTCAGGATGTTCTCGATGGTCCCTCTGTAGAACATGGTCAGGATGGGGGGTGGCAGATGGGCTTTCCTCAGCCTTCTTAGGAAGTAGAGACACTGCTGGGCTTTCTTGCTGATGGAGCTGGTGTTGAGTGACCAGTTGAGGTTCTCCGTCAGATGAACACCAAGGAATTTGATGTTCTTCACGATCTCCATGGAGGATCCATCGATGTTCAGTGGAGAATGGTCGCTCTGTGCTCTCCTAAAGTCAACAACCATCTCTTTAGTTTTGTCCACGTTCAGAGACAGGTTGTTGGCTTTACACCAGGCTGATAGATGTTTCACCTCCTCTCTATATGCTCATATATGGTCTTGTTATCGGCGAACTTTATGATGTGGTTTGTGCTGTGCATTGCTACACAGTCGTGAGTCAGCAGAGTGAACAGCAGTGGGCTGAGCACACAGCCATGTGGGGCCCCAGTGCTCAGTGTGGTGGTGCTGGAGATGCTTTTTCCGATCCGGACTGACTGAGGTCTCCCAGTCAGGAGTCCAGGATCCAGTTACAGAGGGAGGTGTTCAGACCCAGTAGGCTCAGCTTCTCGATCAGGTTCTGAGGAATGATTGTGTTGAATGCTGAACTGAAGTCAATGAACAGCATTCTGACGTAAGTGTCTTTATTGTCCAAGTGGGTGAGAGCCAGATGGAGAGTAGTGGTGATGGCATCGTCTGTTGAACGGTTTGGACGATACGCAAACTGCAGGGGGTCCAGTGAGTGTGGAAGGTGGGATTTGATGTGCCTCATGACAAGCCTCTCGAAGCACTTCATAGCGATGGGTGTGAGTGCAACGGGACGGTAGTCATTGAGGCAGGAGACTGAAGACTTCTTAGGCACTGGGATGATGGTCGTTGTCTTGAAGCATGTGGGAACAACGGCGCTGCTCAGGGAGATGTTGAAGATGTCAGTAAAGACATCTGCTAGCTGTTCTGCACATTCCCTGAGCACCCGGCCAGGGATGTTGTCTGGTCCAGCAGACTTCCATGGGTTGACTCCGTGTAGAGTGTTCCTCACTTCATCTGTGGTTAGACAGATCACCTGGTCATTGGTACGAGGTGTGGTCTTCCTTGCCGTCACATTGTTCTGTGCTTCAAACCGGGCGTAGAAGTCATTCAGCACATCTGGGAGGGAGGCGTCACTGTCACAAGCAGGTGATGTTGTCTTGTAGTTTGTGATCGCCTTGATGCCCTGCCACATGCGCCGAGTGTCTCCGCTGTCCTGAAAGTGACTGTGGATTTTCTTGGCATGTGCGCGTTTTGCTTCTCTGATGGCTCGGGACAGTTCGGCCCTTGCTGTTCTTAAGGCTGCCTTGTCCCTTGCTCTGAAGGCGGAGTCTCTGGAATTTAACAGCGCACGCACCTTTGCAGTCATCCACGGTTTCTGGTTGGAGCGTGTAGTGATGGACTTGGAGATGGTCACGTCATCAATGCACTTTCCAATGTAGCTGGACACTGATGATGTACTCCTCCAAGTTAATAGAATCACCGTTGGTTGCAGCCTCCCTGAACATATCTCAGTCAGTGCACTCAAAACAGTCCTGAGTAGCCGAGGTGGGGGCGGGGCTCCACGCGGTACGCGCCGGGTATGTTTGTGTAAACAAGATCCAGCGTGTTTACCCCTCTCATAGCAAAGTCCACATGTTGATGAAATTATGATGAAATAATAATGTGACTATAAATGACTATAACTGACTATAATGACTATATAAACTATAAACTATAAATGACTATAATATATGGACATAAATCTCAGAGTGGAGTCTGTGAAGCAGAGTGTCTGACTTTTATTTTGTTTTTTATTTAGTTACAGTGGTAAAAAAAAAAAATTACAATCCAGCATAATAAAAGTAATATTTTTAAGATAAATCAACAGGTTTGTTGAGGTAAAATTCTGAAGAAGTGATGATGTATAAACGAGTAAAGGGCCTAGAATAAACCTCTGTGGGACGCCACATGATTCAGCACAATGCTGAACGTTTGAGTGAGTACCCAGGGAATATAATCACCACCACTTAAATCAACCAGTCTAACTGGTTCATTAGCACCACAAAATTAACACTTAACATCTGTTATCATGGAAATAAGTAGAGCGATATTACAGATGTCATCATACAATAATTAATGGGTCTATTTTCATCTTTAATTATAAATATTTGAGTAAATAATGCTACAGATACCAGAATAAAATTTCTGTAACACTTTATTTTATAGATCAGCAATAAGTGGGTAATGGCATCAATCATCTAATGGGTACTAAATAATAATCAATAATTGTAGCAGAAACAAGTCATTCAGCTAAAACAAATAACATACCCATAAATGTAACTTTTCCCACTATTAAAATTATATGAATTTTATTAATATTGAGTAATACTAGACATTTAGACATTATAGAGTAGGTTTTCTGGGGCAGCTCATGTCTATGGGTCAGCATGGATAAGCCCCACTAAAGGTTGGTTCACAGCCAATCAGTGGCAGTTGTGCCTGGATATTACACTTAGTGACACACCCCCTACATTTAAGCTGAATTTAGACTCAGTCTTGGGTGTAATGAACATGAACGAAGTGGATTATTGACTCTCTCATCAGTTTCACTTTAAAATGTGTTTGGAGGAGAAACTAAAAGTTGATAGATTGAGCACACATTGTCTAATCCAAGTACAAAGTACACAAAAAGGACAGACAACAGTGTGTGTGTGTGTGTGTGTGTGTTAAAAGTTCAGGTGAAGCACAGGTATTCAGAAGAATCGGTGTGAAATTATGGTAAGTAATGATTTTACTGTAAGAGCTGAAACGTTTTTTTCCTTCAAAATATAAAAGTTTTACTACAATGACTGACTTGTTATTTAGTATAATTTCTTACCAAAGCAATGACTATTTATTTATTTCTTTAAATCTCAAATGGAAAATTAATATCTACAGGTAAAAAAAAAATACCACATTTTTCTATAAATACCAAATTAATATTTAGTAAGAACTAGAAAAATACAGCTTGTTACCATTATGATGCTATTTTATGATCAACCTTTAACCCTTACAGTTACTGATGTGTTTAGTATCAGACAGTAAATCTGCATGTTATTTGTGGATAAATAAAGCCTGTTATCACAGTGTCACCCTCCCATTACTCACTCATAAGATTAAAAACTGCACTGATGCTTACATTTCATGCAGTGTGTAAAAGTGGGTGCCGGTGCGGTCTGCTGCTGCTGCTGCTGTTTATTTACCTGCTCAGGTGCTGCAGTGGAAGACACAATTTACAATATGTAATAATTCACAAACAAAACACCAGCCAGAAACCTACAAGCAACTTTTGATAATGTGCAAAAGTTATAAACTAGTGCTAATGTCATTGGCTAGGCAGCAAGTCAAATTCTAACTAATGGTAAATATTGGTCATTTACAGGTTATTTGACTAATTTTACTAAGATATTTTATTAATTCATTAGTAAACTACATAGCGTTAGTCATGCATGTGGACAGCAAACGTACAGAGACTGAATAATGTTTTCAGGCAAAATAGCATAACAGTTCATAAAAATTACACATGAAAATAAATATTCTGTAAAAATTACATAAGCAAAAAGTGTGAAATGTGAAGTGAATGCACTTATTCACATGTGAGGTTCATGTGACATTTCTGTAAGGGTTACACTATGATTGGATTTGGGAACAGTCAGCAACCTGGCAGCTCTGATTTTATATCACCACCTCCGCTACAGGTGTGCATGCTTTACACCGATCCTAATCTTATAGGTGTGATGTACGCTTACAGCCACATGGTGTATAAATAATCCATTTTGTTTTATTCTGTTTTTGTTTTTTTCCATTAATATTTTTGCTATACACTGTATGGTTATTACGGTTTAAATATAATTCTAGGACCTCTGTAGTTCATCCTTCACTGGCTCTCCCTTTTAGTTATGCTGTCTTAGCTAGTCTTGCCGGAGACCCTGCTTGCAATCTGCACGCAAAGTACATTGTCCTTAACCATTAGAGGACAAAAGCTCACCTAACAATGCCATACGTACGTAACATACGTAGCCACTAAAAATAAGTCTACCCAGGTGATTCCAGTAATTATTATTTACAGACCCCCAGGGTCATATTCTGAATTCCTGTGTGAATTTGCGGATTTCATCTCTAACCTGGTTGTTTCTTTAGACAAGGCATTAATTGTTGGAGACTTTAATATTCATTTTGATAATCCAGAAGACCCTCTGAGAACAGCAGTTGTGTCCATTCTAGATTCAGTAGGGGTTAATCAGAATGTAATAGGACCCACCCATAGTGGTGGTCACACTCTTGATTTAATACTAACATTCGGATTAAATATAGAAAATATAGTCTCATGTCCACAGTCTGAAGCTATCTCAGATCATTACCTCATCTCATTTAAAATGTGTATTAATCATAATATATGCACCTTGCCACGTCACCGTGTCAAACGTACGTTCACGTCAACAACTGCACAGAGTTTTATCAGTAATCTCCCAGATTTATCAACCATGATTGGATCACCGTCTGATCCCGAAGAACTTGACCAGGCAACTGAATGCTTAGAATCAACGTTCTGCAACCTGCTAGATAAGGAAGCTCCACTTAAGAAAAATAATTAGGGAGAAAAAGCTAGCACCCTGGTATAGCGATCACACACGAACTTTAAAACAGACCACTCGAAAACTAGAACATAAATGGCGTCTAACTAAATCGGTAGTATTTCAAATAGCATGGAAGGAGAGCCTTTTGAGCTATAGGAAAGCTTTTAGTGCTGCTAGATCAATGTATCTTTCCACCCTAATTGAAGATAACAGAAATAATCCTAGATTCTTATTTAATACTGTAGCAAAATTAACTAGGAATAAGACCACAATAGAAACACGCACACAATCATTATATAGCAGTGATGACTTCATGAATTTTTTCAATGGTAAAATTGAAAATATCAGGCTAGAAATTCAGACTATTAATTTAAAACCAGACAGTTTTATAACTAACCCTGTAGATGATAATATAATAATATCAGATCAACAATTACAATGTTTTACTTCCCTCAATTAATCAATTCTTCCCTTAGCATTGGCTATGTACCTAAATCTTTTAAATTAGCAGTTATCAAGCCCCTGATTAAAAAACCTGACCTTGACCCCTGTCAGCTGTCTAACTATAGACCAATATCAAACCTCCCCTTTATCTCCAAGGTCCTAGAAAAGGTTGTAGCACAGCAGCTATGCTCATACTTACATAGGAATAACATTCATGAAATGTATCAGTCAGGATTTAGGCCTCATCATAGCACAGAGACAGCACTGGTTAAAGTGGTAAATGACTTACTACTGGCCTCTGATCAGGGTTGTGTCTCCTTGCTGGTGCTGCTTGACCTTAGTGCAGCTTTTGATACCATTGATCATGCTATTCTCCTCGATAGACTAGAAAATGTAGTAGGCATTAAGGGAACAGCCCTTTCCTGGCTCAGGTCTTATCTGACTGATTGTTATCAGTTTGTAAACGTAAATGGTGATTTCTCTTCTCATACTAAGGTAAAGTTTGGTGTTCCGCAAGGTTCTGTTTTAGGCCCACTGCTCTTTTCTCTATATATGCTACCTCTGGGCAAAATTATTCATAAACATGGTATTAGCTTCCACTGTTACGCTGATGACACACAGTTGTATGTTTCAGTAAAGCCAGATGACAGACACCAGCTTAATAAAGTTGAGGAATGTGTAAAAGACATTAGAAACTGGATGTTTATTAACTTTCTCTTACTTAATTCTGACAAGACAGAAGTACTTGTACTAGGACCACATGCAGCTAGAAGTAAGCTTTCTGATTACATAATAACTCTGGATGACCTTTCTGTTTCATCATGTGCAGCAGTAAAAGACCTTGGTGTGATTATCGACTCTAGTCTTTCTTTTAAAGCTCATGTAGATAATATCACTAGGATCGCTTTCTTTCATCTCAGAAATATTGCTAAAATAAGAAATATATTGTCACTACATGATGCAGAAAAATTAGTTCATGCTTTTGTTACCTCTAGGTTGGATTATTGTAATGCCTTACTGTCTGGATGTTCCAGTAGGAGCATAAACAAGCTCCAGTTAGTCCAGAATGCAGCAGCGAGAGTCCTTACTAGAATCAGAAGATATGACCACATCACCCCTATCTTATCCACACTGCATTGGCTCCCAATCAAATTTTGTATTGATTATAAAATACTGCTATTGACCTATAAAGCACTAAATGGTCTCGCGCCACAGTACCTGAGTGAATTTTGGTCTTTTATGATCCGCCACGCCTACTCAGATCAAAAGGTGCAGGCTATTTGTTGGTACCTTGAATAGTGCGTGCTACAGCTGGGGGTAAAGCTTTCTCTTACAAAGCCCCACAGTTATGGAACAGCCTTCCACTTAGTGTTCGGGGCTCAGACACAGTCTCAGTGTTTAAGCCGAGGCTGAAAACATATTTGTTTAGTCAAGCCTTTTGTGAATAGTTTTCTTAGGTACAGGGGCAGGTCTGGAGGGTTCACAGGCATAGACTGTTGTGGTGAAATGGGATGTTTGGATGCTGTTGCCCCCCCACTCTCACACGTTCACTCAGGTTTGTCGACGGTGGAGTGGCTGCTGCTTTATGTCCCAGGACTCCCTCATGTCTGTGTTAGCTTCTGGCTCTCCCTTTTAGTTATGCTGTCATAGCTCGTCTTGCTGGAGTCCCTGCTTGCGCTCTGCATGCAACGTACATTGTGCTTAACCATTAGAGGACAAAAGCTCACCTAACAATCTCTCCCTCTCTCTCTCTCCCTCACTCTCTCTCTGTCGAGCTACACATGCTACTTCTGAGATGCCAGTGATCCTGACCCCTTCTACTCCCAGACCTGCCTGACCCATCCTGATGCACCTTCTGCTCCTCCTCGCTGCCTTACCCATCCTGATGCCCTACTTCTGGTTGGAGTTCTCATCAGTTGAGTTCGCTCGCTGCTGCTGGGGACCCATATGGACGGCCTGAAGAACTGTTTGGATTGCTGGGGATGGTGCCACCTGGGGGCTGTGGAGATGGTGCTGCTTGGGGATCACATATGGGGAGCTGTACTGTACTGTAAAGGCTTGGGACTGCGATTGCTGTAGTGGCTTTGGGGCTGCAGTTGCCACGAGCACCTTCGTGCTCAGGACTCCATCAGTGGACAGTGGATAGATTTTAACCAACCAGACTTCTTGCAAAAACCGTGATGAATTTACTGGTTGCACATTTGCACTATTTGTCCATAAAGTACACAATAATAGAAGGGAATGATTTATAATCGCACTATCGGGTGTCACCCAGATGAGGATGGGTTCCCTTTTGAGCCTGGTTCCTCTCAAGGTTTCTTCCTCATATCATCTCAGGGAGTTTTTCCTTGCTACCATTGCCTCTGGCTTGCTCATTAGGGATAAATTCACATATTTACAATATAATTTTTGTGAATCCATTTATTTCTGTAAAGCTGCTTTGTGACAATGTCTGTGATCTCTGTGACCAGCAAAAGTTTATGATTCTTACACATTTTTTCAGCAAGATAATCTTCACTAATGAACACAAGCTTTATGAATTTCGAAGCCTGAATACAATCAGTAGAAGTAAAAAGCTAAATTTAGGCTACAAACCAACTACATCACGGTCACATGACTTCAGTATCACCAGCACTAAACTTCGGACAATCTTTCAGAGAAAGATTCAGAGAATATGTTCCACCACCTCTTAGGTGTTACAAATGTCAGAGATATGGACATATTGCTGCAGTGTGTAGAGGAAGACAAAGATGTGCAAAATGTGGGGGAGAGCATAGGTATGAGGAATGTAAGGAAAATGTGAAGGCAGCATGTTGTATCTGTGTTGGAGATCATAGTGTAACATATGGAGGGTGTGAGGTAAGGAAAAGAGCAGTGGAGGTCCAACAAATTAAAACAAAGAATAATATAAGTTATGCAGAGGCAGTTAAAAAAATTCAAGAAGAAAAACCAAAGGAGAGGACAGCCAAGGATGTAAGAACCCTGGATAATGGGAAAAACCTATCAATGAACATAGAAAATTAGATTTTGTTCATAGCATATGTTATCAATTGTACTGATCAGGTAAAACATAAAACAGAGAAGATTAACGTTATTACAAAAGGTGCTGAGAAATTCTTGTCAGTCAGAAACCTCTCTTGGGAACAAAGTACCAGAAGACTTGAGTCAGAAGGAAAGTCTTCAAGCCAAATTGGATAGAGTAAATGTATATAATTCAGTGGAATGCAAGAAGTCTATTGGCAAATGGACAGGAATTCAAAAGTTTTATCAATGACTTAGAAATAAAACCGGACATAATTTGCATCCAAGAAACTTGGTTGAAACCATCTTTAGATTTTATAATAGCAGGTTATGATAGTGTTAGGAGAGATAGAGACAAGGGTAATGGGGGGATGTGGTATTTTTATCAAACAGAATGTGCGTTATAATGTAATGGTAAAAGGAAATGAATTGGAATTTATAATAGTAGAAGTTTGGACAAATGAAGGAAATATTAAAATAGTAAATTATTATAATCCTTGTAAGAAACTAACATTGGAAAACGTTGAGGTTATTTGTTGTGGAGATTTTAATGGGCATAATACGTTGTGGGATAGTTATAATGATTCAAATGGGGAAGTAATAGAGGAATTAATGGAACTAAAAAATTTGGTATGTGTAATCAATGGAGCCGGTACTAGAATAAATGTGGTAAATGGGAAGGAAATGGCAGTTGATATTACAGTTGTATCGGAAGCTATAGCAGGGTTATGTTGGTGGGAAGTTAATAAAGATAGTACGTTACGAAGCGATCACTGTCCAATTTTTATAGAAATAGGTATAAGAAATGAAATAAATGACTCAAAATAGAAGCAGCAAAACAATCAATTCCAAGAAGTTTAGGGAATAGGAGAAAAAAGATTGTCCCATGGTGGACAGAAGAATGTGGGAAAGTAATGAAAGAAAGGAACAAAGTTTTTAAAATACTTAAAAGAACACACAATTTTGAAGATTTAATCAAGTTTAAAAAGATGCAGGCAAAGGTAAGAAGAACCATTAAAACAGCAAAAAGGAAATATCGGAGATCACTTTCGTCACGTGACCACTTCCCGGATCAGTACCTCAGTCAGTAACACCATAACGTAAAACTGTATTTTTTGTATGTTGCATCATATTTAGGAATTATCATCAAATTATCAAAAGATGTGTAATAAGCATTTCGTAGAAATAAAAAAAGGTCTGTCCATTTCTGTCACTCTGTTTTTGTTACTGTTTCTTGAAGATCTGTGGTGTTATGTTTTAATAATAATAATAATAATAATAATAATAACTATGCACCCGTTTGTAAGGAAGGTTGTAAATTAACTAATTTCTCTGTCCAATACTGTCATGTCAAGTGACAAAAGAACGAACGACTCAGACCCCAAGACTCGAAACAGGTGAGCTAATTCCAAATAATGGAAGTGCTTAGATTAAATTAAAGAATGGCACTTCACTAAGGTTTAGTTTATCCAGAGGACTGAGACAAGGGTGTCCTATTTCTCCCTATTTATTTCTTCTTTGTGTGCAGCTGCTGTCAGCTTTTGTATGTGAAAGCGGTATTCGGGGTATCCATGTAGCGGATCGAGAAATATTTATTAATCAATTAGCAGATGACACCACCTTATTTTTAAGAGATGCTTCCCAAATCCCTATAGCAATTAATTATATAAAACTTTTCTCTAAAGCTTCGGGTAAATGTGAATTAATGTCTATTAAAGATTGTACAGCACCCACTATTTATAATATTCCAGTTAAATCTGAAATTACATGTTTAGGCATTGTGATTACTAAAAATCAAGATAAAAGATGTACCTTGAACTTTGACCCCGTTATAATAAAAGCCCAAAGAAGATTTAACACATGGTTGCAGAGAGACTTGATCTTGAGTGGCAGAGTACTGCTTGCTAAGGCGGAGGGCATTTCCAGACTTACATATGCTGCACTCTCTCTATATGTGGACAACAAACTTTGTAAATCAGTTGATAAAATCCTGTTTAATTTTGTTTGGAAGAACAAAACCCATTATGTTAAGAAGTCTGTATTCATGAACACATACGAGTATGGTGGGTTGAATTTCCTTGATTTCTCTTCTTTGAACAACACTTTCAAAATTAATTGGATTAGGCAGTTTTTGTCTTAATCTGGAATTTTATCCCCAATTACTTCTTTTCCAAATTAGGTGGTCTCCCTTTCCTGTTGATCTGTAATTATAATATTGCTAGAATCCCTTACAAGTTGTCTAAATTTCATAAACAGGCATTACTTGCATGGTCATTAATCTTTAAGCACAATTTCTCCCCTCACCGGTACTTCATCTGGAACAATCGAGACATTGTATATAAGAGAAAATCTTTGTTTTTTAGTAATTGGTTTGAGAAAAACATTTTGATTGTTTCCCAGTTATTTAACTCAGAAGGTCTTATTTTAAGTTATGAAGAATTCTTATGTAAATTTGATTTTCCAGTAACTCCCAAAGAATTCTCCATTGTCATGGATGCTATTCCTAAAGGAGCTGTCATGCTTTTAAGGGACTCTGTTAGATCATCCAGCACTTTACCTCTTCCTTTAGACCCATTTGAAATCCCAGTAGGAAAACTGTGCTTTTTCTCACATCCTTCATCACGTAACTATAAGATTAGATCGCTTTTTCAAAAGGAACTTGTAACAACTCCATATGTGGTGTTTTATTGGAAGAATGCTGTTGATCATATTGATTGGAAAAAAAGTATGGACTCTGTCTTCGAAATACATAATAACTAACAAGGTCATGTAACACTCTGACCCGGATAACTCGTTAAATCCATGAAATGAAAGAGATGGAAAAGGAAGAGTTGGTGTCCCACACATTTAATGGCTGCTACACGGCTACGCGATTCCCTCACACATGAGCGATTAACTCTTTCTTGGCGTTACAAATAAAAGACAAAAATAATAACAAGAAGGCAGAGCGAACTTATCATCCATGGCGATTCTCATTACACAGACACGTAGTCCTTCCACGTCACCACCACATAGCGCACGTTATAAGTGAAGTGATCAGTCTCCTAAAGGGCACACAGCACAATAATGAGATGCTTGCAAATACATAGTTTTGGCCGTTACAGTTAGAGAAATCTCATTCAAATTGTTCCACAGATTTTACCCAACTAATGTGTTTTTGAAAAGGTTTAAATCAGACAGAGATAATGAAACTGATATGCATATTTACATTACATTTACATTGATGGCATTTGGCAGACGCCCTTATCCAGAGCGACTTACAATAGTGCTTTAGTCTATCAAAAATACATTCTGATACTGACTCACTAAGTCACAAACTAGGAATACCATCAGTCCAAAACTCTGTTGGGGAGGTTTTTTTATTGGTAAGTGCTAATTTAAGTATTTTATGAAGAGGTAAGTCTTTAGAAGTTGTTTGAAGACTGCCAGTGACTCAGCTGTTCGGACATCTAGGGGAAGTTCATTCCACCACCTTGGTGCCAGAACAGAGAAGAGTCTCGATGCATGCCTTCCTTGTACCCTGAGAGATGGAGGGACCAGTCGAGCAGTGCTAGAGGATCGGAGGGAGCGTGGTGGCGCTCGAGGTGTGATAAGTGCTTTGAGATAAGTGGGTGCTGGTCCGTTTTTGGCTTTGTAGGCGAGCATCAGTGTTTTAAATCTGATGCAGCAGCTACAGGAAGCCAGTGGAGGGAGTGCAGCAATGGGGTGGTGTGGGAGAACTTAGGAAGGTTGAAAACCAGTCGTGCAGCTGCATTCTGGATCAGTTGCAGAGGACGAATGGAGCTCAGAGGCAGAGCTGCCAGGAGAGAGTTGCATATCTTCTGGGATTGTCCTCACACACAGCTATTTTGGACTGAATTCTCTAATGGTATCAATCGCAGTGTGCTCCAGGGTTTCTCTTTGCTTTTCAAGGATGTACTGTTTGGCTTCTTTAATATACAAAAAGATCAAATTAATGAATATTTTATTATTAACCTATTATTACTTCTTGCAAAATTTCATATTCACTGCAGTAAATTCACTCATCAAAATCCTTTATTTATTGTTTTTAAAAAAGAGGTTCAACAGTATATCCAAACTATTTCATCTTCCAAGAATCTTAAAGCTCTTAAAACAGTTAATTTAGTTCATCTTTTTAACTTCTTTTGTTAAAGCTTTCGTTTTGTATTATTTACTTATTGTTACATATGTCTACAAATGGTGCTTTGCATGTAATGTCACTTCTTTGTACGTAAAAAATATTAATAATAAAAAAAGGTGAACTAATTCCAGTACAGAACCTATAGGATGTTGCGCATGCGCGACTGAACGGATCCCGACTCGTTCTTCCCGCCCCATCACTAGTGAGCGACCGCGTGTCAAGCGCAGCCTTAACGCCCTGGAGTGAGGAGTCTTTCCGCTGAGGAGCCAAAACCTCCTGGAAAATGTAAGAATGCGCTCTATTTCTTTTGTAAAACGTGGTTCATGAGTCTGAAAAGAGATTGGGCCGGTGTGCTCGGCTAGCTGTGTGCTGTCTGTCTGCTCTTTGGGTTGTTTGTTTGGTTTCGTTTTCTGAGCTTGTTCCCGCAGGCTGCTCGTTACTTTCTGGCAGGGGCTCTTTTCCTTATTCAGACTCTCCTCCGCTCTTTTTCTTATTCAGACTCTCCTCCGCTCTTTTCCTTATTCAGACTCTCCTCCGCTCTTTTTCTTATTCAGACTCTCCTCCGCTCTTTTCCTTATTCAGACTCTCCTCCGCTCTTTTTCTTATTCAGACTCTCCTCCGCTCTTTTCCTTATTCAGACTCTCCTCCGCTCTTTTCCTTATTCAGACTCTCCTCCGCTCTTTTTTCTTATTCAGACTCTCCTTTTCCTTATTCAGACTCTCCTCCGCTCTTTTCCTTATTCAGACTCTCCTCCGCTCTTTTCCTTATTCAGACTCTCCTCTGCTCTTTTCCTTATTCAGACTCTCCTCCGCTCTTTGTCTTATTCAGACTCTCCTCTGCTCTTTTCCTTATTCAGACTCTCCTCCGCTCTTTTTCTTATTCAGACTCTCCTCTGCTCTTTTTCTTATTCAGACTCTCCTCCGCTCTTTTTCTTATTCAGACTCTCCTCCGCTCTTTTTCTTATTCAGACTCTCCTCCGCTCTTTTTCTTATTCAGACTCTCCTCCGCTCTTTTTCTTATTCAGACTCTCCTCCGCTCTTTGTCTTATTCAGACTCTCCTCTGCTCTTTTCCTTATTCAGACTCTCCTCCGCTCTTTTTCTTATTCAGACTCTCCTCCGCTCTTTGTCTTATTCAGACTCTCCTCTGCTCTTTTCCTTATTCAGACTCTCCTCCGCTCTTTTCCTTATTCAGACTCTCCTCTGCTCTTTTCCTTATTCAGACTCTCCTCTGCTCTTTTCCTTATTCAGACTCTCCTCCGCTCTTTTTCTTATTCAGACTCTCCTCCGCTCTTTTTCTTATTCAGACTCTCCTCCGCTCTTTGTCTTATTCAGACTCTCCTCTGCTCTTTTCCTTATTCAGACTCTCCTCCGCTCTTTTCCTTATTCAGACTCTCCTCCGCTCTTTGTCTTATTCAGACTCTCCTCTGCTCTTTTCCTTATTCAGACTCTCCTCCGCTCTTTTTTCTTATTCAGACTCTCCTTTTCCTTATTCAGACTCTCCTCCGCTCTTTTCCTTATTCAGACTCTCCTCCGCTCTTTTCCTTATTCAGACTCTCCTCCGCTCTTTTCCTTATTCAGACTCTCCTCCGCTCTTTTTTCTTATTCAGACTCTCCTTTTCCTTATTCAGACTCTCCTCCGCTCTTTTTCTTATTCAGACTCTCCTCCGCTCTTTTTGACGACTGTCCCAGCCTGTGAACGCATCCTGGAAGGGAACGCTGCAGGAGAAGGGGAAAGCGAGGGGGCATTGCGACTGAACTTAACTTCAGTTTAATGCATCAGCTGAAGTTGCTTATGGATCACCTTCAGCCTGGGCCTGGATGTGATCGCTTTGTTATGCGGCGCTCACCTGAAGTGGCTTTTCAGTGGATTTTACCTGTGTCTCAGGACAAGTTTTTAATCTTTTCTTGTCATTGGACACCATGCCTTTGTCGCGGAGGTGTGAATCTTTGCAATCTTTGCTCGCTGTGCCGTTTTCTGAGCTTGTTCCCGCAGGCTGCTCGTTTTTGACTTTCTGGCAGGCCGGTGTGCTCGGCTAGCTGTCTGCTCTTTGGGTTGTTTGGTTTGGGCTTGCGTCTGTTTTTAAGAGCAGTTTTGGTTGCTGATCTCTAAAGACTGACTTGTTCTCGAGTTTTGAAGTTCTCCTATTTCAGCTAAATATGAACAAAGTTAGCCATTGCTGTGGTTTATCACCCCCAAAACCAAATAAGGATTTTTAAATTGAGTTTGCGAACTTCTTAGGAGATTGTTCTGCGCCATGGCCGGCTTTTGATTGTGGGGGATTTTAATATCCACATTTGTTGTGAATTAAACTCCTTGGCTAGGGATTTTATTAATCTGATTGACTCTTTTGACTTTACTCAAGTGGTGAATGGTCCATCTCACAAACTGGGCCACTCATTAGACCTTGTGTTGGTGCATGGTATTTCAATTTGTGAACTCAAAATTTTTGATTTGAGTTTTTCTGATCATATGCCTGTTACATTGACCTGCTCTTTTTCGAATGAAGTTTCAAAAACTACGATGGTTTCACAGCAGATTCGTACCTTTAGTCCATCTTCTAATGCTGATTTCTCTGCTTTATTCAAGGAGGCTTTTCAAACTTATTGTTTTGATTCTCTTTCAGATCTGTTTAATATTGATGAGCATCTTATGTTATTCAGTTCCATCAGTACTGACATAATGAATTCTGTGGCTCCACTAAGAGATAAACGGCATAATTCTAAAACTGAACCTTGGTTAACTAGCACCAGACTTGAACTTAGACGGGTTTATTGTAGAGCTGAACAAAAGTGGAAGAAAGATAAATTACAAGTGTCTTCTGAAATATTACGTGAGTCACTCATTAGATACCAAAAATCAATCAAAGCGGCAAAGTCTGCATACCTCTCTGACATTATAGCGAAAAACTGTCATAAACCTAAAATGCTTTTTACTGGTTTAAATTCGGCTGTGAGTGCTGTGAGTGCTGTCTGTCTTAATGCATCAACTGCAGTATGTGATAGCTTTTTAAAGTTTTTCACAGACGAAATTGTTGAAGTAAGACAGAATATTGTATCTTTAAACTGCGATGTGTCTGTTTTCTCTCCGTGTGCTTTGTCCTTTAAGGAATTCCAGTCAGTTACTTTTAACTCACTACAAGATATTATTAAGCAGCTTAAACCTACCACACATCTTCATGACATTATTCCGACACGTTTTTTACTGCAGGTCTTCGATGTCGTTGGGCCTAGCATTCTAGCATCCTAGCATCCTAGCTATAATAAACATGTCCCTTCTCACAGGTTGTTCCTAGATACCTAAAACATGCAACTGTTAAACCTTTGCTTAAAAAATCAAATCTTGACCCAAACATTCTCTCCAATTACAGGCCTATTTCAAATTTATCTTTTATTTCTAATATCTTAGAGAAAGTTGTGTGGAACAACTGCAGAGTTTTCTGGAGCTAAATAGTGTCTTTGAAGAATTCCACTCTGGATTTGAGTCAGCTTTATTAAAAGTTTTTAATGATATTTTGGTGTCTGCTGACTCGGGGGATTCTGTGATACTAATACTTTTAGCTTTAAGTGCTGCCTTTGATACTGTGGACCACAGAATTCTTATCTCACGACTCGAACAATGTGTCGTGCAGTATATCAGGGTTTGGTTTAGGCAGCGTGTCTTTCACCTGTTTGTGAACATCAGATAACACGGAAAACAAGTTTATGCAATAATTCAACATTTCATCTTCACATTCGCCGATTGTGGACCTCTGCTTTCCGGATGGTCCCACACTCGTGTTCAGGGGTCTGCCAAAAAGAATTTCAAAAGGACTCATGTTGGCCCTTCCCTTACTCGTGCTCTCATGTGCATCAAACACTGGGGAGCACCTTCACCCATGATAATCCTGTTTCAGCACAGCATTTAGCCAGTTTATTTTTTAGAGTGCCATTTTCTCTTTCCACTGCCCCCCCGCTAGCCGGTGTGCACAGTGTTGTTTTAAGTCAAACCCTAGGTACTCACTTACTTTCTGTAGGGCTTGATTCACGAATGGGGTTCCATTATCACTCCCAGTTCTCTCTGGAATTCCCCATCGTGGAATAATTTCAGTGAGTAGTGCTTTTGCCACAGCACTTGCATCCTGTTTTGAGGTTGGGAATGCTTCCACCCATTTAGAAAACATGTCAACTACTACCAAACAATACTTCTTACCTTCACTGGGTGTCGGCTCAATGAAATCCATTTGCAAATGTTCAAATGGTCTTTGTGGTGGGGGATGTGCACTTTGGGTGATTTTAATGCCTCTCCCCATATTGTTAGTTGCACAGATCACACATCGTTCACAAAATCTTTGGGAGTAATTAATAAAACCTTTTGTGTACCAGTATCTTTGTATTTCAGTACCCATCCCTCCTTTTGACACATGGTCTCAACCGTGTGTCAACTTTGCACAAAAAGGAAACAATTTCTTTGGAAGACAAGGTTTACCATTTGGGCCATGCCAGACATCTTCTCTCAGTTGGCAGCCTGCTTTCCTCCAGATAATCTTCTCCTCCAGTGTGATCATACTCTGTAAGTCACCCATATCTGCTACTGGGAAAGAAAGTTTAGACATGCTGTGTGTGTGTGTGTGTGTGTGTGTGTCACTCCATATCACACGCTTCAGGATCAAAATGTCTGCCTTCTCTAACTTTCTAAACCACTCTTTCTCACACTCTGTGTCGTGCACCCGTGTGTGTGTGTGTGTGTGTGTGTGTGTGTGCAGTGCAGTGTATCTGGCGTCATTGTGTAGTCTGTGCCAAAAGAGGGGGTGAGAGTTTTTGCTTTTCTCACAATCTCTGCTGTGACATCATTCATAGGAGCAGTACAGAGTTTCCACTCATACACATACAGCAGGGGTCTGGGGTCGTATTGCACTAATTGAAAATCTCTTTCATATTCGACAATAAGGCCCGTTGGTTTGCTCTTTAAACTAAGCCCCATCCTACACATTAAATCTCATTCCAACAAATTAATTGGACAGCACTCAAATTAAAAATGAAAATGTGAATCCAGTCTTTGTTTTATCAATTTAAGGGTGTGGAAAATCGTTCTATGACTGAGATTCTGGATAGAGAGCAATGTACGATCGCTCATTTCAGGCAATTTTGGAAATTCACACGACCTTATCACAGAATTCCCTGCTCCAGAGTTGATTAGAAACTCCACTGACATGTTCTCAACTGTCAAGATTACAGTGGGCATTATCTTATGGCTAGGCATATCATATTTAGCATATGTTCCCTCAATTTCTTTCATCAACAGCATTATCAGAAAGGGAGTTATCAGAGGGGAAAGGAATATTTAGCGCAAGCTTTTCTTCTTTGCAAAGCATTAAAAGAGCTGACTCACCCATCCCTGGAGGTTCATCCTTACCCGGACCCACCGTACCTCAATCGCCTTGGTCCTGTTTTCTCGACGCCAGTCTTTGTGGACAGTCTCTTATCCAATGATCATGTTTTCCACAGATAAAACATCCTTCGTTGTTATTTCCCCGCTCTTAACCCCTTCCTCTGCCTCTCCCTCGTCCTCTTTTTTTGCCTCTGCCCCGACCTCTGTCGTTATGACGGTGTTCATTTTGAGTCCCCTCCGTTTGCCACATGGTCAGCTGAACTTTGTGTGTTTGATCATCTCTCTTTTTCAGTCTCTTTTGGTTCTCTGCATTCAGCAGTTTTTTCTGCATGTATTGCATGCTGTTCATGCAAAGTGAGCTTTCCCGTGTTTGTTTTGTCTTTCGTGCAATATCCTCTCTCGGCCATTCATGAAACTGTTTCTCAGATGTTCCTCATATGACATGTCGGTTAGGCGGGTGAGGAACTGGGACACGGTTTCTCCATCTTGTTGCTTACACACGGGGATCTTTGTCTTGTCCATTCTGTTTCGGTTGCTGCGGGTTGGTCTACTACTTTATCTAGATTTGATATAGCCGTAGACAGCTGTCTGATATCATCTGTTA
Organism: Pangasianodon hypophthalmus; assembly: GCF_027358585.1. Taxonomy (NCBI): domain Eukaryota; kingdom Metazoa; phylum Chordata; class Actinopteri; order Siluriformes; family Pangasiidae; genus Pangasianodon; species Pangasianodon hypophthalmus. Next base: position 695,708 of record NC_069718.1, read on the forward strand.
CTGTGATGTAATCCAGTGCTGGGCAAATCAGCGAGCTGTAACTGCAGTGATGGTTAAATCAGAGGCTGGTTAGTTAGCTTACTGCACCTCAGGCAATTCAGCACTTTGTCCAGATGAGCATGTTTGTAGCCTTGTAGCACGCTGCTTGGAGAATGCTTCATAGACCATATTAGACCGTAATATAAATCACATTTCAGGACTTCAGAAGTACAAACAAGAAGAAGATAAACAACTAAACCACAGACAATGAGAAACGAAACTGAGACAAAAACCAGACAAGAAGAGAGACAAAGAACATATAAAGCTGCATGAAAGGAGAGAAAAGAGAGATACAGTAAAAAGGCAAGAGAGCAGAAACAAAGTAAGGAGGAAGTGAGAAAAACGAAAACAAGAAGAATATTATATTAATATTAATATGTAAGAGGGCAGACAGACTAGAGAGACAAGAAGAAGAGAGAGGGTAATGACCAGTACAGAACACTAGAGTACGGGGAATTGTGTGTTTGTTTATTGTGTTCAGAATGCAATAAATGCAGAACACCATAGGTATTGGTGTGGTATTCGCTAATCATTCATAAAATAATTTTCCTATTTTGAAAATTAATCCCTGGGGGGCGAGGGGGGCTGAGCGGGGTGGTCTTGTTCTCAGGGGGCTCAGCCCCTTATCTTTTCTAACCTTAGCAACGCCCCTGCCTGTAACTATGATCCCTTATTAAATATAACAAAAAAAACTTTTTAGGAACAGCTAAGTCACTTTCCACCCCATCAAAAAAATAAATAAATAAAATAAAATGACAGCAATGGAAACAAACCAGCACTGCGCAAACACAAACAAACAAGACAGGTATTTATTGGTTGCACAATTGCACTATTTGTCCATATAGTACACAATAATAGAAGGGAATTATTTATAATCGCACTATCCGTTGCACCCAGATGAGGATGGTTCCCTTTTGAGTCTGGTTCCTCTCAAGGTTTCTTCCTCATGTCGTCTCAGGGAGTTTTTCCTCACCACCGTCACCTCTGACTCGCTCATTAGGGATAAATTCACATATTCACAATATATTTTTTGTGAATCCATTTATTTCTGTAAAGCTGCTTTGTGATAATGTCCATTGTTAAAAGCGCTATATAAATAAAATAAAATTGAATTGAATTGAATTGAATCTGGACGAGATGGCTGGAGAGCAGCTTGCCTGACGTCACTGCTCGGCCAGAGATATTGGAATGTCTAAAGATGGGAGTACGTTATGATGTTTCTTTCTACGGCACAAATCGAGCACAAACTAACAGCGCTGATGTGGAGTGATTTGAGCGACATGGGGTGGAGAGTGACATCACACAGGCAAAAAAATAATGTTTAATATCTCAAACACCAAACCAGCACAAACAAGTCGGCACAAACGTAGCACACAGAGATGTCTTAAACAGCTTTCTAATGGTGGGCTCAAAAAGCTTAAAACATGCAAGTTATTGCTTTTCACAACCAAGACAATCAGCTACAAGTTATTCTAGTAATTATAATTTTAGTCATTTCTAGTCATTGAGAGTTTAAATCCCGAGAACAAATCTCCCATAAAATAGCTGCTCCTCCTAAAACCACAATTTAACCTATTTTACACACTTAGCTTCTACACAAGCAAAGCAACTTAACTTTTATACAAAATAATCATTTTAAACAAATAAGTAACAAAACCAACACACAACAATTCACAGAATTTAGGAGTATACAGGATAAATGCTTTCATAATCCTTTACAGTTAAAAGCAGGCAAACTCGATCAAGTTTAAAGAGACGCAATAAAGCATTAAGCCAAATAAAAGTACATTTTATGAAAAAATTAAGAAACTGTAATCATTATTATTATTATTAGTAGTATATAAATCAAACCACTAAACCAGTTCACAGTGACCTAAGATAACGTAAGATTACTAGGGAGGAATTTGAGTATTAATACAATTGTATTCTAATAGATTGAGATATAATAGTAATATAATAATATAAATGACCCAAGTTGAAAACAAACAAATAAAATTGTGGCCATACTGTATGCTAATTACATTGTAATACACAAGGACACTTACCATAAAAGAAAACATCATTTATAAGTGCTGCCTTGGCCCTATGTGCTAGTTAGAGATCTCCATAGAAATAAGCATATTCTTGAGATTTACTACAAAATCAATTACCAGAAGAAGAAAAAAGTAGTAGCTGATTGTCTTGGTTGTGAATAACAATAATTTACATTGGATTTGTGATATCATTTTTTATGTTTATTTATCAAAAATGGAAATGTATCTATTAAAGATTCTGACCATTTGATGAACTCAGTGATGCTAAATGACAGACAGAAATGTCTCTTGCATCGTATCATGACTTGTTTTTTTCTGATTTTATATGAACTGTAATATGTAAATAAGTTATATACATGTAATACAAACCTCAAGGCTTAATGTTGGGAAATAATGCCTGGGAGAATTCCCGTATAATAAATTGGTTTGATAAAGAAAGTAATCAGATACAAGCATTTACACAACTATTGTCCTTTTTTGCAGGTTCTGCACTCACAGTGAGAAGGTCCTGGTGGTTCTCGTCTTGATGTGCTGGTGTCTTGGTGAGGATTTCTAACCTAAACTCTGAAATGTATACATTTCTGATGAAGTGGTGTTAGTTTAGGTCATATTCATGCTGTTTTATTATTTTTCTGTGTAGGGGTTTCTAATGATGTCACTGCCTTTGTGGGGGAGTGTGTAGATCTGTACTGCCCTGGGACCCACGACACGATCGTCTGTCATTTCAACAGAGTGAATGAAGTTTGTGAAATGAGAGGCAGTCAGCAGAACTGTAAGCTGCCTTACAGCGGACGCGTTTCCAAGGAGGAGTTACAGGATGGAAACTGTTTCTTATACAAGCTCTGCAACCTCACCGAGGAGGACAGTGGCACATACGACTGTTACAAAGTGGATGAGACGATAAACCTCACGCGCAGCTTTAGCCTCACAGTTCACAGTAAGAGCACATCATCCTACTCTATTCACACTCTATTGCAGTATATAACGCACGCGATACGCTGGTTCCCCTGCGGACGCGTTCCAATCCTCACGCCCTGTTCACTCTATAACGCACGCAACACGCTGGTTCCCCTGCGGACGCGTTCCAATCCTCACGCCCTATTCACTCTATAACGCACGCAACACGCTGGTTCCCCTGCGGACGCGTTCCAATCCTCACGCCCTATTCACTCTATAACGCACGCGACACGCTGGTTCCCCTGCGGACGCGTTCCAATCCTCACGCCCTGTTCACTCTATAACGCACGCGACACGGCGGTTCCCCTGCGGACGCGTTCCAATCCTCACGCCCTGTTCACTCTATAACGCACGCGACACGGCGGTTCCCCTGCGGACGCGTTCCAATCCTCACGCCCTGTTCACTCTATAACGCACGCGACACGGCGGTTCCCCTGCGGACGCGTTCCAATCCTCACGCCCTATTCACTCTATAACGCACGCGACACGGCGGTTCCCCTGCGGACGCGTTCCAATCCTCACGCCCTGTTCACTCTATAACGCACGCGACACGCTGGTTCCCCTGCGGACGCGTTCCAATCCTCACGCCCTGTTCACTCTATAACGCACGCGACACGGCGGTTCCCCTGCGGACGCGTTCCAATCCTCACGCCCTGTTCACTCTATAACGCACGCGACACGCCGGTTCCCCTGCGGACGCGTTCCAATCCTCACGCCCTATTCACTCTATAACGCACGCGACACGGCGGTTCCCCTGCGGACGCGTTCCAATCCTCACGCCCTGTTCACTCTATAACGCACGCGACACGCTGGTTCCCCTGCGGACGCGTTCCAATCCTCACGCCCTGTTCACTCTATAACGCACGCGACACGCCGGTTCCCCTGCGGACGCGTTCCAATCCTCACGCCCTATTCACTCTATAACGCACGCGACACGCCGGTTCCCCTGCGGACGCGTTCCAATCCTCACGCCCTGTTCACTCTATAACGCACGCGACACGCTGGTTCCCCTGCGGACGCGTTCCAATCCTCACGCCCTGTTCACTCTATAACGCAAGCGACACGCTGGTTCCCCTGCGGACGCGTTCCAATCCTCACGCCCTATTCACTCTATAACGCACGCGACACGCTGGTTCCCCTGCGGACGCGTTCCAATCCTCACGCCCTGTTCACTCTATAACGCACGGTGGTTCCACTGTGGATTGGAACACGTCATGTTTGAAAAGAAGAACTGTCTGCATAACCCACAGTGCTTTATGTATTTGTGTGTTACTAGCTGATTGTCTTAAAGAATCCTTTTTAAATTGTAAGTTTGTTTTTGCTGTGTCACATGAATATTGTCACCTTTCTAACTGTGTCCCTCAGAGCCTAAAGTCTCCGGTACTCCATCTCTGATCGGCAGCAACACCATCGCCCCCAACTCCACAGGTAATATAGCATGCATAGTAAAGTTTTTAATTTCTGCACAAGAAACTTGATCATGTGCGTACAACCAGCTGTACACAACGGACACTGATAAATCCCACACATTCGAAATTGATGTGCTCTTGCACAGCCACACTTCTTTGCATACATAAACACCCCTAAATTGTCATATAGTCTTGCAAGAAAAAGTTTGTGTACTCTATGGAGTTACCAGAGTTTGTTTATTGATCATTCATAAAAAGTGGTCTGATCTTCATCTAAGTCACAATTAGGAACACGATCTGTCTAACCTAATAACACATATACAGTAGTACTTTTCAGTTCTTTATTGAGCTCATTGAGTAATCATTCACAGTGCAGGCTGGAAAAAGCAAGTTAACCCTTGAAACGTGTAACTTGGAGATCCTCCTTTAGCAGCAACAACCTCCACCAAACGTTTCCCACAGCTGCGTATAAGACTGGTACAACCATGAGAAGGAATTCTGGACCATTCCTGCAAACTGTTTCAGTTCATCGATATTTTTGGGCTGACTCGATTGAACAGCCCTCTTCAGGTCATGCCATAGCATCTCAATTGCATTAAGGTCAGGACTCTGACTTGGTCATTACAAAACACAACTTTTCTTCTTTTTCAGCCAATCTTCAGTTGACTTACTTGTGTGCTTTGGGTTATTGTCTTGTTACATCTCCCAACCTCTCTTAAGCTTGAGGTCATGGACTGTTGCCCCGACTTTCTCCTGTAAATGTCTTTTTATACAGTTTTGAATTCATTGTTTCCTCAATAATCGAGTTCGGGTGTATCAGCCACACGTATTGCTAACAGGTGCATAAAATGAAGCACATAGCCATGCAGTCTTCATAGACAAACAGTGGCAGTAGAATGGGTCATGCTGAAGCGTTCAGTGACTTTAAACATGGCAATCTTGTAGGACGCCACCTTTACCACAAGTCAGTTGGTGAAATTTCTGCCCTGCTAGATCTACCCCGGGCAACTGTAAGGCATTATTATTGTGAAATGGTAGTGTCTAGGAGAAACAGCAGCTCAGTCACAAAACGTTACACCACGCAAACTCACAGAGCGAGCTGCCGAGTGCTGAAGCATGTAGTGCGTAATAATCGCCTATCCTCTGTAGCATCACTCACTACAGAGCTCCTAACTGCACCTGGAAGCAACATCAGCACAAGAACTGTGTAAGAACAAAGCAGCGACACTGGACTCTGGAGCAATGGAAACATCTTCTCTGGAGCGATGACTCACACTTCACTATCTGGGTTTGGTGGATGCCAGGAGAACGCTACCTACTGGAATGCAGAGTGCCAGCGGTAAAGTGGAGGGGGATAATGATCTGGGGCTGTTTTTCCGGGTTTTGGCCCTTTAGGTTCAGTGAAGGGGAATGTTAATGCTAGAGCATACTTTACATTTTACACAGTTTTATGCTTCCAACTTTATGGCAGCAGTTTGAGAAAGAACCGTTCCTGTTCCAGCATGACAATGCATGACAGTGTGTGAAGGTTGGAGTGGAAGAACTCGAGTGTCCTGCACAGAGCCCTGACCTCAACCCCACTGAACACCTTTGGGATGAACTGGAACACTGGAGACTGAAGGGAGAAACCCACCAAAACAAAATACAACTGAAAGAAGTTGAGCTACAAGCCTGGAAAAGCATGACAAAAGAAGAATGCAACAGTTTGGTGATGTCAGTCGTTCACTGGCTTGATGCAGTTATTGCGAGCAAGGGATATGCAACCAAATATTAAGTGTTTAAAACACTTTTTAAAACAGATTTAAAACACTGATGCTCGCCTACAAAGCCAAAAACGGACCAGCACCCACTTATCTCAAAGCACTTATCACACCCCGCACTGCACCACGCTCCCTCCGGTCCTCTAGCACTGCTCGACTGATCCCTCCATCTCTCAGGGTACAAGGAAGACCTGCATCGAGACTCTTCTCTGTTCTGGCACCAAGGTGGTGGAATTAACTTCCCCTAGATGTCCGGACAGCTGAGTCACTGGCAGTCTTCAAACGACGTCTAAAGACTTACCTCTTCATAAAGTACTTAAGTTAGCACTTACCAAAAAAAAACCTCCCCAACAGAGTTTTGGACTGATGGTGTTCCTAGTTTGTGACCTAGTGAGTCAGTATCAGAATGTATTTTTGATAGACTAAAGCACTATTGTAAGTCGCTCTGGATAAGAGCTTCTGCCAAATGCCATAAATGTAAATGTGTTATTTACTTTTAGATTATCTGTTCCTATAGTTTTGCTCACCTAAAAAACTGGGTTCTAAGTTGTTTAATACATCTCGATGTAGATCTCAGGAAATGAAAGCTAACATTCTGAACTATTATCTCATGTTCATCTTTTGATCTCATACCCAAATGAACTCAGTGTAGCGAAAACAACAAAATTGGCCTTGCTGTTCCAATACTTTTGGATTAGGGACGCCACCAGAAAAACATCTGAACATCCCTGCTGAAAAGATAATGTTAACTGTGGGTGCATTTAGCAAAAAGAAGTTACACACAATTCATATGATTTGTTTTGTATTTGTTGTCTTGGTCAGGAGGAGCTGATAATGAAAGACTGATTACGGTGACAGCTGTTCTAGCAGTGATAGCAGTTGTGGGGCTTTGTGCGCTTTTGATCTTTTGTCTGTGGAAAAAAGGAAAATGTGGTGAGTAGGAATACAAGTTTTCTCAGCATACAATAGAACATTAAACCATATATCTTACAGATTTCTCTCCCAGTTACTGCTTCTGTGCACAGTTCCACTAAAACCAATCAGATATTGGAGGAATTACCACCACAGTAAACGTTTCTGTGACTTTATATATACAGTATATTTCTGTGATTTCTGGCTTTATATGTCCTCACAGAGACACTACAGGTGTTGCTAACAATCTTTTTCAGAGATTCTTACAAGTAGGTCTCAGAAACCTTTGTAAATCTAGCAGAAATCTTTAGTTGGGTTTAGTCACAAAAGTATTTACACAATTTTATTTTAAGATTCATAAAACACGCACAACAGGATTGAAAAAAAAGTGTTCTACTGTTTTCAGGACAAAAATAAGCATTGCGCTAATAAAACATTTTTAAAGCTTTTTCTTAATTTTACTTGCATCACATGTTGACTAAAGCCATGTGTGTTGACAAACACACAGCTCCGATCACAGCGTCCTCCATCCTCCGGTTGTTTACGTTGTTCTTCTTTGTTTCCGTTGTTGAACGCCGCGCACAAATGACGTCGCTGTCGACCGGCTTACGTCACTTCCTAGTGCCCGCTGTCGGTGCGAATGCAGCCCTTTAAACGCTACTGGGAAATAGTTCACGCAAAATCGCCCCGTACTATAGGTACCGTAAATTTAGTTCTGGAACTAAAGCGGTGTGAAAGGCCCTAAAAGGTGCTTTATTCCCGAGTGCAGCTTGGCTCTCTCTCGAGGCGCTCGTCTCTCCCCTCTTTATCCTCACCACAGCTTGCTGCAAAACAGAACCCACGTTAGTAAAATTCTTCTTAGGTGTGCAACCCTTACCACTCACCTTCACTCACCTTCACTCACCTTCTCCGGCTCCACCCCCATTCACAAACCGGCGCTCCACCACGCCTCCGCTTCCACATCCACAAAACTAGATAAATAATGAAATAGCCTGGAAATAAAAGGAGCTTATTTAGTTTTAAAGATGACTCAGTTTATCATGCACTTCTCATGTAAATATTTTGTCAAAGTGACACTCTACACTGTAACACACACACACACACACACACACACATTATATATGCACATTAAGTACTGCTTTTTATCTTAACACACTAGAGTCAGCTTGCAGTGAAATTACAATCTAAGGAGAAAAACAAGTTGAAACCATCAGAAACAGGACTTTATACTTTATCCAGAGTATAAACACAAAACACAGCATAATGTGGAAACATGCTTGTTTTTATTGGAAAAATAACAGAACATTTTTTACGCTGACTGCAAAAATGAAACTTTTAAGTATGGTCTTAATTCTGTTTTAGGACATTTATTTCTATTACCTTACTTTGCAGGTCAGCAACTGCCTGTCTCTTTAGTGCTTTGAAGGTTTATTGGTTTTCCACCAGTGATGAGTTGTTAAATGGAATTTATGTGTGCAATGTCATATTTTTACCCCTGGGATACAGGAAACAGTAAAAAGCGCTTAACGTGGCTATATCTCTCAGCACCTTCATGTCTACTTGCTGCGTGATGGGGTGCCAATACTTTCAGTGTACTGCAATAACTCGCATTTTCATGCATGTTGTTAGGAGAATGTTAACGCTAATGCTCAGACAACAGCAGCTTGCCTCCTTCATCCTGATTCCAGAGTCTCATTGCTCACGTGATTTTAGGACGTTACATGAAAACATATTTGAATGAATTTATTGCTTGTTTTTTTAATATAGAGTTTGCTGTAGATGATAACAAAGTGTATTTATAATTAACACATTAAAAGATATATAAAGGAAGTACAATTACAGAGAGTATGCATGGATTCTGAGCTTAAAGCAAAGAGTGAACTTGTTGTTTGATTAAAATGTGCTGTAAATTCCTCCAAACCCACAAACAGCCAACAGCCATTTATTCATTACCAAGAGCTATAATATTCAGATTCTTCAGCATTTACACACTGGCGTGTATTAGAGTGAAAAGAGCAAAAGTGTTTCCTGAGGATTAACTCCAGTAACATTATGTTATTACAGGATAAATAACTGAAGAGAATTGTTTTATGTGTGTTTCAGGTTCTGTGGTTTTGATCCGGAATGATGTACGATATTCCCATCAGGACCCAGGCACATAATCTGCAGTACAGTATATTAAACTCCAAGCAAACTGGCAAACTGTATTCCTTTCATTATGATATGAAGAAGGAACACTTTTTCTCAGGACAAACATGAACGTCTGTTCTATAAGCTTTTCAGCTCAGAATATGTGGAATATCACACAGTATTCAGTCTCAGAACAGTATTTTTTTCACCTGTGCCAAACTTGGATCCTTGAGATCACTGCCTCAATCTGTGAAGCATTTTAACGTCTTCTTTTTATTGTATTGTATATTGATTATCATTTTTAAATTATCTGAAAATGTTTTCTATAGTAGGAAAAATCACTGATATGAAGTCTTCTTAAAGTAAGGAGACATTTATGTAACATGTATGGCCGGCGCCTCAGAGCCCTGACCACTGGAACAAGCAGGCACAAGAACAGCGTTTTCCCACAAGCCATTTCCCTCAGGAACAGTTAACTACTTCTAGATCCTTCTTAATGTATTACTTCTCTGTGGATGCAATTTTTTGTGCAGTATGTAAATTCATTCTTTACTGTATTACCTGTACACATATCCTTAATGCTTGTGCCACTGCCTTCACCTCATTGCCTTCACCTTGCACAGTATTATATCTGTCCATATATCTGTTCCATTTAAGCCTGTTGTGTTTACTGTACAGTGTTAGATATTCTCTCTTATAATAATCAAATTTACAAATAATAATAATATGTCTTGCCATCTTATTTGCATGTGTGTTCTGGAAGCTTCATACCAAGTTAAATTCCTTGTGTGTGTGAACACACTTGGCAATAAAACCTCTTTCTGATTCTGGTTATTTATTTATTTATTTATTATTGTTAAAGATCAGAATCATTATATTAATGTATGTGTTGGAAACGTGTCACTGTTTTTAGTCTGTATTTTTTAATGAATAAGAAATGGAAGAAGAAGAAGAAGAATCGTAAATGTAAAAATTAAGATACCATTTAATCATCTTTGAGCATTTCACACATTTGTTTGCAGGCTAATTTGAAAAAAAAAAAAAAAACTCAGGAGATATTGTCCGAGTATCATGGTTTTATGCATTTAATCTAATTTCTATACATTTTTTAAAATTACATGTTGAGTTATTCAGCCATTCAGATTAATACAAACGGAAGGAAAAAGATTAGACTTAAAAAGATTTATTATTCTGTGGCTCCCTCTTGTGGGCAACTTTAGTATTACAGCCGACATCTGTTACTCACTTTGAGATAAATCTGGCCGTGGATGAGGGACGCTGTAGCTCAGTGGGTAAGACGTGGGGCTTCTGATTGGATGTTCATGAGTTCTAATCCCAGCACTGCTGAGCTGCTACTGCTGGGTCCTTAAGCAAGGCCCTTAACCCTCAGTGGTATTAATGAGATAACTGTAAGTCACTCTGGATAAGGGTGTTTGCCAAATGCTGTAAATGTAAGTAGAACATGGTTCTGTCCATCTTTACTGCTGAGATCTCTGACATTCTCTCCTGTACATCAATGTCATTAAATAAGCCCAGCTTTACCTGGACATTCTCTCTGCTTATTAAACACGACCTACACTCAGGTCAGCCATTAAATTCAGACTTGTGAGATACGGGAATTTAATCTTCCAGAGCAGGAATTTCCACAGAGAGAAGGAGAAAATATTGGAGGTGACTGTTCATGGTGTGGCTACATTTCTGTTCTGATAAAGTTCACTAACTTGGTGCAATCATAAATGGTTATGACATTTAACATTTATAAGTGAACTAAGTCCATGATTCTGTTGAAAATGATACAGACGTTGTCTGATACCTGACAATAACATAAAGTAAAATATTTCAGAAAATTTAAATATGTTTCTCTTTGCTCCAGTCAAACTGCAAAGTTCATAAGGCTGATCTTGTAGCTGCCATTTTACAATTACAGTAATCTGTAGCTACCAACTTACAAGTAATGCTTAATTTAAACATATTATTCAATTGAATTAAGAAAATAAATATGAAACAAAACATAAAAATTAATTTTTTTGTTGTCTTTTTTTTTTTAGCATCTTTCTTCTGTAGCATCTTTTTCTAGGCCTTATTTAGATAATACACATAATATTCACATAAGACTTTTATAGAAAAATAAAAAAAACAAACTATATATATTCAATTCAATTCAATTTTATCTGTATAGCACTTTTAACAACGGACAGTGTCCCAAAGCTCTTTACAGAAATAAATACATTCAGGATATAAATTTTAAATTCATGAATTTATCCCTAATGAGCGAGTCAGAGGCGAGGGTGGTGAGGAAAAACTCCCTGAGACGATATGAGGACAAATAGTGCGATTGTGTAACCAGGAAATTCATTAGTTAACACAAGAAGTCCGGTTTGTTGAAGTTATCCACTGTCCCCTGATGGAGACGATATATATCGTATAGATTGTATATACAATGGATATATGGATGAAGCAAGAGACAAAAATGTTTTGTGTTTTTTTCTTGTGTGTCATTTTAAAACACAAAGGTGCTATGACACCACTCTGACTGTGTTGGGGTTTGGTGGCTTTGTGGTTAAAAACCTTGCCTCTGGTTTTGGAGGTTGCTGGTTCAAATCCAGCTTGTTCCTCTTTTTGGTTTGCTGGGTGTAGAAGGTGGAGTGAAAAGGGCAGTTTTTTTGTGTGTGCAGTTTACTTAGCTATATGCAGGTGAAAAGGTCTATAAAACAGCTCATTTGCATGAGGTCCTGTGGCTCATGTGGATGAGTGTCACCTCTGGGTTGAGAGGTTGCTGGTTCAAACCCCAGCAAGGACTCCGGGATGTGGTTGGTTCAGGAATTGGTGGCAGCGTGAGTGATGCAGAAGGTACGGGGCAGTGTAGGGGGGGGGTAATATCCGGGCAGCTGCCCCCCCTGGGTCCAGGCTGGAAGAGAAAGGGGTTATGATGCCTGGTGCATGAGTATCGACTTAGATTTTGCTGCCCCCCCCCCCCCCCCCCCTTATGCAAAACTAAGTCGATACTCATGCAGCACGCGAGCTGTGCAGAAATCAGTGACCTGCAGAAATCAGTGACTAGAGGATGCTGTTCAGTAAATGTTCACATTTTAAACTGATTAGTTTGAAATTTCTTACACACCTCTGGGGCCAAGAGTCAAGCAAGTCCACCAAGTTTCATTCCAAAAGGCCTTTGTTAATCTTGTCTAATAGCTGCTGAATTTTAATTGGCTCATGGCAGCCATATTTTCGAGATATGAGACTGTCCTCATAAATATTGATTGGACCTTTGACAGAGACACTGAATGCAAAATTTTCAAGTCAGTTGTTTCCACAGTTAGAGCCAAATTCATGTTTTTTCCTGTAACAGCGGCACCAACTGGTCATGCTTGGGATTTTTTTTACATTTGTCCTCAGATTGGGCCCATAAATAAGTCTGCCAGTTTTGGTGAAAATATCTCATTCTGTTCAAGAGTTATAGCCATTTAAGTAAAACGTTCAAATGTTTTGACATGCCGTCGCAAGGTTAAATCAAAAGTTCAAAATGTTTTGATAATTATTGATAATGGGACTCCAGAGAATCTTTCTGAACTGGTTTGGTTCCAGTTGGGTGAAAGGCGTAGGACTGGTTCACAAATGTAGGTTTCACAAAAAATCCATTACGTTGGAAGATTTTTCATGGTGGAAATGAAGTCGGAGATACACATTGTTCATCCTGACCCAAGGATTCCAAAGATATAAGACAATTGAATCTGTGATTAACGGTTCAAAATTTCTGGGCATTTTTGTAAATTTTTTTGATCTTTGATCACTGTAGCACCACCATGTGGCCGATTGGGGTGAGACTTTGTGCCACTGGAGACTGATGGAGTCCTACCATCCCTCAAAGTTTCATGTCTTTCATGCCTTACAGTTTGATCTGCACGATTCAATTCAATTCAGTTTTACTTGTATAGCGCTTTTAACAATGGACATTGTCAAAAAGCAGCTTTACAGAAATAATTACATTCAGGATACATCCTGGAAATTTCGCTGCTTTATGCTGCAATATTCATGTCTGATTGCATTTGTCATACTTATGTCTGTGATTAGATTAGATTTTTTTTCCAGTTGTAATTTCAGTAGAGAAATCTTTAGAGAAATGTACACAGATCACACATTTGGTTGTGCATTAATGATTATGAAATATTTTTCACTGATTTTGTCTCCCATTAGTCTCTTGCTGTTTTTCACCTTTAACCAGGCCATTAAAATGATTTTTACTGCATGAGAATTTACTACAGAACTGAAAGTTTAGTATTAAAAATGTTGGGTTAAAAATGACCCGGAGTCTGCATGGTGCAGCAGTCAAGCCTTTTTGTTCAGTCATACCTCACACACCCATCAGAGGGCGCTGAAAGAGAGGACATGCGGTACACGCTTCACATTTCACAATTATACATGAAGGATAATTGTGGAAAAATATATAACAATGCAGAAAACTCTGAGAACCTGGGCTGGAGGTCCAGACTGTCAGAACTCTCAGTGAAAAGTCCTGGGGAAGAGACGAGGAGATGATGGTGCGGAAAGATTGGCCCTGGTGGAGAAAGAGACTGATGGGAATTTAGAGAAGGTTAAGTATGTAGAAGGAGGAGCTTCAAATGTGGCGTTTCTCCCAAACTTCTGTTATTATCTTATTATATAACTCCAATTTCATTCTGAATCCATGCTGAGTTTTTCTCTCACCAAGCTTTATCAAATTTCTGGTTTGCTTTAGCGTTCGTTTTAAAGTTTGTATTACTGCGAGTATTATTTCTGTTTTTTCTGTCTACTTCTTCTGTTTATAAGTAAAGTTTTAAGTTGATTTTATCATTGCTATGTCAAATGTTTTCTTACAAAATCATGAATGATATTTTGTCCTCAGATCAGCACCTCGAGAGTGCTTCAGCGGGGCACCGTGGGCTTTCCCTCACTTTTATTCCAGTTTTTCTCGATTGCTAAAACACTAGAACCAGGCTTTTGAACTAAAATTTCAAAACCATAACGCCATTTATCAAAAAGCACCCCCAATTCCCTAAACTCTAAACACTACTCCCCTGTTTTTACACATGAGTCAGATTTGTTGAGCTGTCACTGCAGAACTCTACACACAAATCCCTTAATTTCTTATTGCGTACACCATGTGGTCATTTTGAAAGCACTAGCATTCGATACTGTTCACTCGAGTCAGCACATGTTGAGCTCAATCACACAGTTCCCCAGGTGAAAACACTGAGAGTCAAAACTGAACACACATCAATCAGATCCTTCAATAGAGAGATAAAAGGGCCTGAATCAGTTCACTGAGTTTTGAAACAATGGATCCACAGAGAAATGAAGGAATAGGTCGAGGAGGGAGAGGAGGATGAGGAGGAGGAACATAATTGGCCATCAGGCTATTGTGACTGTCTCTGGTCAGTGCGGAGGGAATGTCACTATGTGCGCAGCCATCAGCCAGCGAGGGGTTCTCCACCGCCATGCCGTTCCAGGACCCTATAACACTATGCTCCTCCTCGCTTTCCTTGACGGTCTAAGAGAGCGTATGTTGCAGCTGGACCACAGGGAACCAGCACAGCCAGAGCAGCCTCACTACGCTGTTGTTTGGGATAACGTCAGCTTCCATCGCGCTGCTCTGGGTCGTGACTGGTTTACCAAAAACCCGAGGTCTTCAAACATCTTTCTGCCTGCATACTCTCCCTTTCTAAACCCGATAGAGGAGGTTTTTTCGGCATGGCGGTGGAAAGTGTGTGACCGAGAACCTAATATCCGTGTTCACCTCCTCCAGGCCATGGAAGAAGCCTAGACGTATCAGTAGCTGCGTGCCAGAGGATTTTACCCCCGCTGCCTGGCTAGGGCCAGTACAGCCTGTGATGTGGACGAGATTCTCTGGCCTGACCCAGACCAAAGACGGGATGCTGAGGCGGAATAATTTATTTTGTGTGTGTGTGTGTGTGTGTGTGTGTTGTACTGTGTAGTACATGAATGAATAAAAATGTGCCAATGAAAACATTGGTTGTGTCTTTTGTGTTCATCATGTGAAAAGGTTTTTGAGGGGGAACCACAAGCAACATAACTTACCAGTTTTGGAAATATTGTTTTGAATTTATTGCACCAGTGTGTAAGACTATGTTGTAGTGTGTGTGTTTTTGAGGGCTTGTGTGTGATGTCTGAGGGCAAAGTTTGGTTTTTCAGCAAGAGGGAATGGTTTTGGATGTAGAGCTTCATTCTGACCTGAAAATAGGAGGTTTGGGGAATTGGGTGAGACGTTATGGATTTGTGTTTACTGTTTTGAGAAAACGAGGGATAGTTTCAAGAAATGTGTTTAAGCAATCAAGAAAGACTGTAAGATCATAACACAAAATAATGATTAATTTGAAATAAAGAGATGTAAGTAATAACAAGATATTAAGTTGAAATAATGAGATAGCACTTCAAAATTTACTTTCACAGCTTGCAGTTCAGGGCTTCTGTATTAATTGACAGAACTAGAGGAAAACCTGAAGAGGAGTTAAATGAACAGACAACCAGCTGAAGCACATTCAGGAGTTAAGGGGATGAACAAGGTTCAGAACTCACCAACTAGAGAACAGGAAAATTTAGCAATAAACTCCTGAAACTGTGAGCTTATATACACAAGAGGAAGTGAACCAGACATTGGGGTCAAGGTCATGCTGGAACTCAGGACAGTGTGTCCGTTACTAAAACTGTGTCTCAGGTGATGTAGTAAACCGTTCACTAGACACTGCTGTGTAACATCTTCATGTCGCTGTCATGTCATTAACGCATCACGCAACAACCTCCACAGGAAGTAACGCCACTTTTAAAACTCACACACATCCAGTTTAAACCTTTATTTTGTATCTACAGCATAACTGTGTTCATGCTCAGTGTGTCTGATGCTCAGCAGAATTCAGTTTAAACCCGTACATGTTTTTCCTTTACAATAATAACGAGCGTTCTTAGTATGTTACTGCTGTCTGTTATTCTGTTACTGCTGTCTGTTATTCTGTTACTGCTGTCTGTTACTGTTGTCTGTTATTCTGTTACTGTTGTCTGTTATTCTGTTACTGCT